>NC_142947.1:47972710-48017710 GCF_046866305.1 Octopus bimaculoides | reverse complement strand
TCAAAGACTTGAAAACCTGCAGTGTCAGAAGTGTGTGTGTGTGGAGCATGTTAAATGTTCAGTTTGAATCGTAACCAGGAAACTATTTCAGAAGGATCTGATATAGGAGAGCAGAGTATTGAATCAGAAATGGTTATCCGGGGCTGGTCAAAGACAGTGTATTCCTAATACACACCGTTACAGTTCACAGACTTATTTATAGATTAGTCAAAAGATGAAGATGCTGATAAAGAGATCCTCTCATTATCAGCAATATTCTAAGTCACCATTCTAACGAACTTATTGTCTAAGCCGTCCGTTAGTTTGGCTCAGTCACGATTTACCTGGAGCTAATCAATAGCAGCATTCTATCTCAGGTAAACAAAGAAGGAAAATACATATATCTATAAAAACGAAAATGTAACATTTTCAGATTGAAAACAAGAGAGAGAGGAAGAAACAAGTTTGAGAACGGAGAGATTGGAGGAAGAAACCGAAAGAATGGAATAAAAATAACAAAACAACTTTAAGTGATTTGTGATCGTTGTTGAAATCGAGAACGAGGAAATGTAATCGATATGTTTAACCGTTAGGCCACAAGTGTCTTTTTTCCCCCCTTTAGATCCTTTTTCTTCCTAAACTGAGCTTCTATGAATAAAAATTAGCACAGCTCCGTTGCCTACTTTTGATCAAATAAAACACTGAACAGACACACATTTACTAATTAAGAAACAGGTCATATTGGAAGATCAAACAAAGTTAGTTCTGGTAGAATATGTACAAGTGATGGCGGTGGCGTTATATATATATATATATATATATATATATTAAATATAAACACACACACACTGAGTGAGAGAGGGGGAGACACCAAAACAAACACTAAACTGAAAAATAAGAAATCAATGTGTATCATTACGAAATTATATTCTAATTCCATGTTTAAATATCAATGCTAAAAATGGTTCACTTCATATATTTGAGAAGCAAACGAAACCCCAGTTTCTAGATGCACACAAACGATCTAATTGAATTATTGTTATTGTTTTTAGCCCCAGGTCAGACGCGATCCAGCAGAGCTATGATCAAAGACATTCCATCCATGAGCATCCCGTTCCTTCAGTAATACGTAAGACTGCATTATCTAATGTGTCCTTTCCGTATTCAAGATAAATTCGGCTGCTGCTTCTAGTAAATTAAACAAACCATATAGTCTTCCTCGTTGGCTCGGTCCCAGTTCGCTGCATGCTATATACACACACACACACACACACTCATGTTTCACACGTCACACTTGCCAATAGTAACTGTTTTCTTGGTAAGTGTCGAGATAGAATGCACCATCCCAACCAAAATTACTACAATCACCACCATAACCACTTTACCAACTTCCAACTTAGGATTTCGTTAATTGTTCTTTCCTAATTAAGAAGAAGAAGAAAAAAAAAACGAAACCAACAAGCGAAAACAAAGACAAACTTTCGTTGTTGGAGTAAATAGGACGATGATATAATAAATCTTAGAAAACTGAGTGTAGATGGGTGAGAATAGAAGTGTTATGGTGGAGTGGTTGAAGAAATCAGTTACATATATATGTGTGTGTGTGTGTGTGTGTATACATATGGCATGTTAGGGGAGCACCTGCTACATTTAGAACACGTATTGATATACACACACATCGCTGTGAGAGTAAGTGTGTATATACACACTGAAATACGAACTGATGTAGAGAAATAAGTGTTTGCTGTAGTATTTTGATGTTGTTTAACCTGTTTTCTGGCAGTCACACTTTCGGACTTTAATGTCAGACTAAACTTAAAACTTGAATTTACTGTCAAAATACTTCAACATCATTCACAAATAGCAAATAAGAATCTTTCGGAGATAAGAGGTTTCGATCAGAAGTAATAACAATATCAATAATGATGATGATGATAAGTATAAAATCGATCCCGCGAATATGTGAAAAATTTCTCGACTAACATCTGAGGCTGGGTGGAATATTTGAAATGAAGTCAAAAAGATAATTAATAGAGATTGGAAGCGGGAGCAGATCGAGTGGAACTGATGCAGTGGGAGGATGTTCTGGGTCCTGTTTTGATAATAGCATTGGTGTGTGTGTGTGTGTGTGTATTGTGTGACGGAACAAGGAACAGTTGCAATTATTGTGTGTATACGCGTATTTGTATGTGTGTGTAACGGAACAACGAATAGCAATAATCTGAACAATAATAATAATCTTCAAAGAGGAGAAGAGCGAAAGATGGAGACGATGAGGGAGACAAATGAGGTGGGGGGGGGGCGATAAAGAAAGCAACAAGTAAACAACTGGTACTTTACCGTTCCTCCTGGTCGTGGGGCGATGTTGATCTGTTGTGATTGTTGTGAAGTATTTATACGAACCGTCCCTACGCGGTTGTTGGTCGTTTTGCCAAGACTTCCAGCATTTACAGTTAGAGCTCGAGATGTGTGGATATTCTGATTGTTCAGAGTTACAATTCTCATTTGGGTGGCATTATTGGTGAGTATTTGAGGTTGAACCATGCTGACCCCTTGAGGTTGGGTTCGTGAAACTGTGATGACATTAGGGTTGACTTGTGGAGACAAGCCCTTCACTATGTGTACGCTCTGCTGTGCTGAAGTGACACGGGCCATCGTGTCTCTAGAACACGTTATCTCTGTTTTGGGTGATGCTGTGGTGATATTACGTGCTGTATCCTTAATAACAAAGTGGCCAGTACTTTGATCGGGTTTCATAATTGGTGTTGAAGTAACTGGTGGAGTCGTAGTGGTTGTAGTTGTAATCTTCTGTCCGCCAGTTTTGTCCTGCCTCTGGTCAATCTGCTCACGGACAGTCATTCGATTAGCAGTTTGCATTGACTTAGTCTGTTGAACAGTCATATGTGGGACCATTAGAGGTTTCCGTTCGGCGGCAATTGTAGCCAGATTATAAATAGCACTGTTTGTTGTTTGGTTAGTTTGGTTAGTGACCACGCCAGAGGTAGCAGTGTTTTTCTGCACAGCTGTTGCCGCTCCATTACTATCTGTCGTTACAACTTGATGCTGGACAGGTTGTGGTTGAGTTGGTCCCAGTGGTCTCGCAATTGGATGTACATAGGGAACATTTGGGTTCGAGTTGTTGGTGTTTGCAACCGACGATGTTTGAGTAATGATTCGAATTGTCTGTGTATTTCCGATTTTGCCGCTGTTGGCTGGGATCTGCACAGTATTTGGAGTGTTAACATTCAGTAGAGACACACCACTTGCTCCTGGTACGGTAGTAGCCCCACAAGCAGGTGACCCAGTGCCAACTACACCACCGGCTCCAGTGCCCGTTACTGTCGCGTTTGTAGGACTCAGGATCGAACTGATGCCGATAATTTGGGTATCCATAGGTGCTTTGGAAATTGGTGCTGTATTTTTGTTCATTTGGGGTCCGCCTGCTGTTACCAAGGGGATGCCCTTCTGTCCTTGACTGACAGCCTGGATAGATGCGAATGGGGCACTGACGGTGGACGAAGCGGGTTGCGATGACGCTGCCACAGTCACGACGGTAGGTGCTGTAGCAGTACCAATTCCGAGATTTGCTCCTACACACGATGTAGCAGTGTTGTTGATGTGATTGGTGCCAGCTCCTCCGATACCAGTTGTATTTCCAGTGCTTTTACTGGCACCACTTCCACCAACATTACTATTGCTAGTAGCACCAGTATTCCCGTTGCTCCCAACACGGTCCGTCGTCGCAGGAGCAGTAATGGGAACAACTACACTGTCCGATACATCCTGCGACGACTCCTTGTGGGTAGGCGAGGCCAGCCTCGACTCTAGACTCCCAACTAAGGCACTTACTTCGTTCTCGTCCACCTCAGACGACAACAATTCCTCGATTGAGTTGGTGGCCGCCATTTCGTTTGCTTCGTCGATGGACGACTAAAGAGCGCATGCGCAGTGACCCGGTTGAACCCTGAGATTTGTGTATAAAAGACATCGAGCGCCACCTTGCGGAGAGTACAGTGTTACATTGTCGCCATCTTGAGAGATTTTTAGTTGGGGAGAAGAAGGAAAGTCGAAGGAGCTGCGCTCGCTCTCTCTCTCTACCATCAACACCACTGGACACAGGTCGACCTTCTCACGATACTATTGTCCTCCAGAGACAGGCAGAGTAATTTTTGTTGGCACCGAATTGCAATAGGAAAGCGTGAGTGAACCATGAGTGGAGGAGGTATTCCGTATCTGGGCAGCAAGATAAGCCTCATCTCCAAGGCTGAGATACGTTACGAAGGCATTCTCTATACTATCGACCCACATGAATCCACTGTTGCTCTTGCCAAAGGTAACAAAAACCTATTTCTTTACTCTACACTTCATTTTTAACACCCATTTAAACATTCAAACCCGAAATCCTCGCCATCACCTCCAACTGTTATTTTTTTATTTCTTTGGCGCCGTAAGGAATGCTTTCCCCTTTTTTCTAATTTTACTTTGTTATTTATGTTTAGCTTCACTTCCGCGTTATACATGTGTGGCCAAATTAACCTTCCACTTTCCCCTATTTTGCATGTGGAGTGGCCAGGAAATTAAACATCCCGCGTTATAAATGTGGAGTAAGAAATTAAACCTCCATTTTACCGCGTTATACATGTGTGGTGGTGGTGGTCAGGCATTTTCACCTCCACTTTACCGCGTTATATATATATATATATATATATATATGTGCGTGTGTGGTGCTTGCACCTCTACTTTACCACCTTATACATGGGTGTGTGGTGCTTGTTAAATATTTGACTCCCATGTAATACATGTGGGGGTAAGAAATGAACCCCCCCACACACACACGTGTGTGTGTGTGTGATGGTTAAACAGTCTGTCTCCCCGTTAGACATCTCTGGTTGGTATTGAAAATAAACCCCTGCTTTCACCGCATTTTACTTGTGTGGTTTTCGTAATGAAGAAAACGGCTTCAGTTTATCTTACTTTTCCTCAGTAAAATACCTCCACTTGAATGGTGGATATTCCCCTTGTTTTGGAACGTTTGTCTCTTGTCAATAAACTCTTAAAGACCAGCCTATGTCGTATTTTCACTGCCACCCTTTTTAAAAATACTTTTTTTTTTTTATTAAAGACAGTTACCTCAATTTCTTCAGCTTACCGAACTTTTAAAACTGAAAAAAAAAAAAAAAGACCTCGCAATATCTGTTTTTATATCTTCTGTAGTTTTAACCTGAAGTGAGAAGCTAGTATAAATGTCTAATTTTTATTTAAAAGGCAATACTTTATAAAGCAGCAAAAAAAGTGAGGTTTGAGTCATTTAAATAATAGTATATTTGTCTATTATTCCCAGCAACAAAACCGCTATTCACATAGTGAAAGTGTCCTCGTTCTTCCCGTCTTGTTGACATGTTCTATTCATAAAACGTTGACATGTCATCCAACTATTTATTATTATTGCAGTGTTCCTCTTTTGCTTTCAATACGACCATGACTAAGCTTAATTGAGCTATTTCACTAAACCAAGACCATGTTTCGTACTTTGCACGTCACTTCTAGAATTTCCATTTCTGTAACGAAAAAAGAAAAAAAATGGAAATAAAATATAATTAAAAATACGAGAGTTGTTTTTATGACATATCAGCTGTCTCTCTCTTTCTCTCTCACTGTCCATTTGCAGTATTTGATTGTCCACGTATGCTGGTTGTATATACATTGACCAATGCATAAAAACTCGTGTCTCAGCCGAGATTTCAGAGGCTGGCAAAGTGTTATTTTCGTCAAATTTCCTAATAATTGTTTATTTAATTCCCCCGCCATTTTTACTTGTTTTATATTGCTTTTTAAATTAGACTACAACCAAGATTATTTGTCGTTAATTTAGCCGACAACAACTTGCAGGTATTTTATTTGCAAGGTAAAGGAACCTATCTTCCACATTAAGAACGTTCCAGGTCGCTTAAAATGTTTCACTTATTTACATTGTGAAAATGCCCTTCTCGTTGCCTCCTTTAAATAGGCCTTTTTCCTGCGCTTTTAGTTCATAAAAATAATTTCGATATACTAATTTAGTATTACATTAAACGCCGGTCTTTGTTTTTAAATGAACCTGTGTGTGTATATAATATATACACGTATTTAGTTGGCACCTGTCCAAAAAGCTTTTAAATGTTGACATTTTATGGCGCTTAAATGTAAAAATGTTTATATTCTCCCAGTTTCATTTCTACGATTTTAATTTTTAAACATTGGGTTTTTTAAAAAAAATTTTATTAAACAGTAAGATCTTTTGGTACTGAAGATCGTCCTACTGACCGTCCTGTTGCCCCAAGAGATGAAGTTTTTGAATATATAATATTCAGAGGTAGTGACATTAAAGACATCCATGTCTGTCAACCTCCGAAGCCACAGCCTTTGCAAGGACTACCGCAAGACCCTGCTATTGTGAAGGTAGGTAGTTTTACCATGACCTTTCTTTTAAATTCCTATATTGCCATTTCAATTGATAATACAGTAATCTCGAAATATTTCTCTTCCCAGTCATCCCAGCCAGTGACAACAACTTCGTCTTATCCTCAACAACAGCAGCAGCAGCAGCAACAGCAGCCACAACATACTTACAGCGGTCAATCTTATCAACCTTTTGGAGGAGCTCAGCTTTATGGCGGTCAGTATCTCCATTCTGGTGGCCAGCATTCCTATCACGGTTCTGGCCAATTTTCTCTTCCAGGTAACGCCTCTTGTGAATGTCTTTCATTATATGCTTAGCTTACTGGAGGAATATGAACAACTGCTGTATTACAAAAAGCAGGCCTTATAACATAAAAACTAAGGTGTAGCAACTAATTTTTTTTTTTTTTTGCAGTGTGTTCTAATTAACTGGAGGGTATCCTATCAAACTAAATTGCTTTTAAATTACTGATGCTGGTTTCCTAGTGGAGCAATTAAGACCCTGCAAAAGTCTTTCTTGGACCAGTTTCCATTGAGCTGATCCACTTTGAAGAGTTTTCCCCATTACTCTTTAGATTTGCATCTTTCACTGATTTTTATAATTAGTTAATTGTATAATTTTCTAATCAGCTAAATATTTAAATTCCATTTATTTTCAAAACTTTTCTCCTCTCTTGCTAAAATTGTAACATTCTGATTTTACTGAATTTTTCTTGATATTGTTTTTGAAACCCCCAATTGGATTTGAACCTGAATGTTGGCTTTTGTCAGGTTCCTTTATTCGCAGTTATGCCCGTCATACGACTCGGGACCAAGGCATTCAAGTAGATCCCCAGCAAATTAGGAAATCTGGTAAATTGAAGCATTTAGAATCTCACATCACTAATCTTGCCTAACTTCTAATCAGTGTGCAGGTGACACACAGGTGAACGACCATGGGAAAAGCCAGTTCTACCAGATTCAGTTGGTCTTTTTTTGTAACTTCTAACCATTGTCCCTTTCAGTATGAATTTCTTAAATCTTTAACACGACCTACTAAAATGGTTGACTAAATTTATTTTTTTAAATCTTAGATGACATATAACATGCATTCTAATGTTCAAATATTAACCATTTTTATTTTTATTACATTTTTGAATTTTAATATCTAATCCAACTTTTGGCTTTTGTAAAAGTTCCTGGCTTGAATGGTGCTTGAGTTTGAAATTTTTTTTTTTTATAGTTTCTCGTGGTCCTACCCCACCCGTTGGGCGCAAATCCCCGACAACTGATCAAGGAACTCAGATCAATGTGGATGATAAGATGCAGCATCACCAGCAGCAGCAGCAGATGTCTCCCACAGATCGTCGAGATAAACGCTACAATAATCAGAAAGATCAGCAGGCAAACCGGACCACAACATTCACTCGTGGACGAGGGGGTAGAGGTAATGCTGTCCATTATATTGTAACCCCCCCCCTTTGTTCTTTGTCTTTGAAATGTTCTGATGTACATAATGTTTTTTGATAGGGGTTCCAAGAGGCCGACCCCGAGGAATGTCTCGAGGTATGCCAAGAGGCAGAGGGAACTCCAGACAACCTTCAGAACCTCTCAAATTTGAGAATGACTACGATTTTGAGAGTGCCAATGCTGAATTTGAAGAAGTAGAAAAGGAACTAAAGAAGTTAACACTGAGTAAGTAGAATTATTGTTGGGTCCTTTTTTTTTTGTAATGCGGTGGGTTATTATTGTTGGGGTTAATAGTCATTTAAGTATGAACTTGCCTTACCCACTCTGTCCAATCTTCAGAACTACTTATGTTCACCTTCCATTTAACTTATTGGTTTTAGGAAGGGCATCTAGCCATAGAAACTGCCAAAGCTGATACTGGAATTTGGCACAGTCCTGACTTGTCAAACTGTGCAACCCATGCCAGCTTGGAAAGGTCATTAAAGGATACTTTTAGGCACATTGACTTGTTCTTGGATGTTGTCTTTTATGAAATTAAATTACTGAATCTGCCTGATTTTCTTGCCTCATCCCTCTCACCCCAAATGTTATTGTGCACTTGCTGCCCTGACTGAGTTTGCTTATGTCTTAACTTTGAAATCTTTTCAGATGAAAAGAATCCCACTCCTATTGTGAATGGAGAAAAACCAGAAACTGAAGAGGAACCAGAAGTTCCAAAGAAAGATGTGAAGAAGGATGAAGAAACGGTGTATTATGATAAAACTAAATCTTTCTTTGATAACATCAGCTGTGAGGCAACTGAGCGTGAACATGGGTAAAGAGATTTTCTAGTTTACATCATAATGATCTTCTATTTTGCTGTTTGCCAATATATTCTATGATTGCAGGAATAATTCTGTTTAACCTTTGTCAGCTCTTGTACCAAAATTTGAAGAGGTTTGCTTTATTTAGCATCTCTTTAAATTAGAAACTGAGCTTTGTAACGACATTTTTGAATTTAGAGATTTTAGTCAAGAATTTTCCTTAACTATGGAATACAGCTAAAGCTTAGGACTATATAAAATATACTTTGAAATGTTTTTACGATAAAATGTTTACCAGGGTGGTAATGTATGTCAGTTGGACATGAATTTTGTCCAAATCCAATGATTGGATACATTTTGATATTGGAATATATTTTTAGTGTTGAAACAAGTTATGAAAGTTACGCAACTTCCTAATTTTTATTTTCTGAATAAAATTAGATTTTTAAAGCCTTTTGAAAATCCTGCAGATATTTTCCTTCCAATATGGACTTCCAAATTTTCAATATTAAATTGAACCTAGCCTTTTTTTTTCTTTTTTTTAGTCTTCACTCATTAAGAAATGATTAATGATTTTTAAATGTCTTGTAGGCCTTCGACCCTTTATCGTTTGGATTTACTGTCAAATCAAATACTTATTCACATTGATTTCAATTATGCATGACATTGTAACTTTTGAGATTTTCATGCAATCATGTTTTTAGGACATTGTTGCATAGGTGTAGGATTCCAGATTTTGACAATTTAAGTATAGAACAGGTAAAATATTTGGGCTGGTTATGGCTGGCTTAAATGCTAAAGGGTTAAATTTGTTCCAGGCAAGATGTTCATTTGTAAATGGGCCGTAAGCACTTTTGAAAGTCAACACAAAGAATTATATATTTGGCACTTTATTTCAGCATCAACTTGGTCCCTGCCTGTTTAATTTTCTTAATTTTTAATTTGAACATATTCAGAATCTGCCAATTAAAGTATAATTAGAATATCGACAAACGTTTGCAACTAATTTCTCTCACCTTATCAGATTGTGAATTGGTTCAAACTTGTTTTAAAACTACATTAAATGCTAATTTGTGCAAATTATGAAGACAATTTGTAATTTGAAGCTGATATTAATTATTAAACAAGGTTTTTTTTTTTTTTTCTCTCTCTCCCAGTCGTGTAAATAGAACAAGTTGGCGAGAAGAACGGAAACTGAATGCAGAAACTTTTGGAGTGTCAGAACGTTATCGTGGTAGGGGCAGAGGCATGAGAGGTCGAGGTGGTTTCCGAGGTCGAAGGGGGAGAGGTAAATATCTTTTTTTGCCCAGTGGCTTTTTAAGCCTCTTAATAATTCACTGTATCTGTGCAGACTGATTGATTGATTGGCTGTGTGTGTTTCTCTTTGGTTTCTTTTTAAAAACCCCCATAGACTGTAATAACTATTTCAATGTCTGTTGCCAGCATTAAGATGAAAAATATTTTTTTGTTTCAGCTCCTTTTTATCCATCAGGTAGAGGAATGAACCGTGGTAATTACAGAGGAAACTTCCGACGAAATTCCGGAAATACTGGTTGGGGTGATTCTAGTTGGGCAGATAACCAACACAATGAAGCAAACAACGTAAATGGTGAAAAAGCTCTGAACAAGGTACGGGGTTTTCTCATTCCTCTCCCCCCTTTTTTCCTGTTGATGACTTTTAGCTGAATTGATGCTGCAGACTTTTGTGATTCAGTTCAGAATATCATGGACCATTTTCAGTTTAATTCTTAGTATTGTCAACCTGGAGCTGACCAGGTCTCACTTGAAATTGATTTTTATAGGATAAAATTATGGAAATATTTGCTAAAATGACTTAGGATTTTGGTCGTTTGGTTTGTGGTTAACATTTGTACAAAAATATTCAACTCGTTGGTTAAATGCTTAACCAATGCTTTGCAGTTGCTGAGAAATATAGGAAAATGTCTTGATTGCATAAAATTCTTTGGAGTTGGGCAACACTTAATGCTTGCCTTACTACAATTGCCGGGGTGAGGTAATATTTTGATATCATTCACTGCTTTGTGATTATTTGTGTCATAGTTTTTTTTTTTTTGTAAACTTAATGACCAGAAAATGATGAGTCAAATTAATGTATATATTTTTTGTTTTACAGAGGCCCATTGCTGTTTTCACCTAATCATCTCAATACTGAAAAAACAACAACAAAAAAAAGCATCGGACATCGAAGTAGTCAGATTTTGAAACCTTTCCAACTCATTGCTGCCATTTTTGTTTGGAACGGAAGCAGGGAAGCAACCAGTTAACTACCTTGTCTGGCTCTGTCCAGGAAGAGAGGAGCTGACAGATGGGGACAGAACTACTGACAGCTTACCATTGACAGGTGCAATAAATCCAGTCACAACAGATTTACTTAAAATATATATTTATATATACAGAATCTACATGTATATATAACCCCTGACCCTAAATTTTTTTACCTCCTGAAAACACCTGCAAAAAATATTTAAAAGAAACATTACAGGAAAATACCTGCTAGTAGAAAGTTGTGTAAATAGAACAGCCACTTTGTGTTGTTAGCAGGCAAACAGCGACCAGGATTGAAAACTTAAAAGCCCAAATCTCATGGTTGGATGGCATTTAGAAAGGGCTCATTGCTTGTCTCCCCCTTGTCCTCAAACCCTCTCATCATCAGACTATTTAAGGTTCTGATAATATTGTTGGGACATTGTCCAGAGGGTAGTTAAATGTAGCTTATTTTATTTTATTGGGGCTTTTTTTTTTTTTTTTTTTTTATTTCATGGACTTTTTTTTGGGGTTTCTTTGTGTTTGCTTCCTAAAAACCCTGGCAGTAGAATCAGTGCTTTATTTGTGTAAAGCAGGGAAAACTAAGGATGTGCTATATCAATATTATTAAAGAGTTTAGTGTTATTTTAATTGAATTTCTTCCGGAAATGACTGTATTCCCTGCTTTCATTTTTTATGAAAGTTGAATAAGCAGAGGTAGTGGCCATGCTACATCTAACTGCCTTTGAAGTGCAACTCTTATATTTCAACGTACAAACCATCTGGGGAAGGGATTGATTTTTCTTTAACTCCAGCTACCAAGTTGGTGGCAGTTTTTGAGGACCTGTTGAGGGTTGAGAATAATTTAAAGGCTCAAAATGACTGACTTCGTAAAGGTATGGATGGAAATTTACTAGAAAGAGGAATAAGCCATTCTCTTAAGGTTCCTGGGACAAAGTAGTTGCTAATGACCAAAAACTGTTGGCATCTCAGAACTGACCAGTTTAGTCAGTTTGGCAGGACTGGGGAGGGGGGAAAACAAACTTTACCTACCAAACACTCCAATGTTAAGATACTACACAACTCCTCCTCCTCTAATTAAAAGACATTTGCAGAATACTTTATTTGTTTGTTCTTTATTATTATTGATACCTTTTTCTTTACAGGTTGTTAAAGTAAGATATTGGCTGGGTTTTCTCACCTGCACACTGACCCTTTTAAGTTTTGTTTTCTGATTATGAATGCAAGGGGCCACCAATCCCCACCCACTTCATGTTTTATAATTAACTTTACTTCCGTATTGGTTCTAAAGGCTAGTTTTTAACCCAACACCTGGTAAAAGATTTTACTGCCATACTGGAGTAGTGAGCCAGCCACTATCACCGACAACTGTCTTAACTCTGTAGGAATTTTGTAGGCAAGTAAATCCACTTCACATGGAGAATGATTTGCTAAATACTGGATAATCTGACTTTATATAATGGAGATTACAAAATCTGAAGCTGAGACACCAGATAGAATATGAAGGTATTTCTTGTTTGCTGTTTATTTTCACTTCATCCTTGCATTCTTTTGGATATTTTTGGTTTTTTCTCCCATGGTGCCACACAGCATTACTACCATTCAGTCAGCTAATGAACTACCAATGTTTGTCTAGAGAATGATCCCACCCCCACTTGGTTGTCCTATCACTACTCCAGCTGGGCAGCGCTTTTTCTTTTCATCTGGCTCCTTGGTCTTCCTCTTGCCAATCCTTTTATTATATGGCATCATTGGGAGCATTTTATGCTATCAGCATAAAATGCCTATTTCCTGCTCCCCAAGGATAATCTAATAAATTTGAAGAGGCCTATTTTTTTCTAGAATGAAATTGGTAGATTTACAATTTAATAATATTGTAATCTGTAAATCTCTCTGCACTCTTTTGATGCTGACCTAAGACAGCCCTTGGTGATGTCACAAGCCTGATTTCATTAGAAATATGGTAATGAACAGCTTAACTTTTATCTTCGGGTCACTTTGGATAACGGAGATGAGTTTTGAGAATTTTACTGACAGTATAACAACTTACGGTTTCCAATATCCCTATGGAGAAATTAGATGTCTAGTAGTTCATTTATCTCCAATTACCTGCTTTTATACAAGGTGCCTTGCTCAAATATGAATCAGTGCTCTTTATGTAAAACGTTTGTTGATGGTCTCTGACACTGGGAGTGGTATTTTCTCACTGGAGTTTGTTTAGCAACTGGGACTCCTTCAGAAGTAACCTTGAACCAGTTAAACATGGAATGAATCTACCAACCAGGTATAGTCACTCTGCGGATAATTGGGTCAGTTTCTCAATTTCAGATCTCGGAGGTTTATGGTAGTCCATTTACCTAAAGATTGTCACTCAATGGTATTGAGCTTAGAACATCATAAATTAACTCTACCTGTGGCCATCCCTAAATGAAGATCTAGAAGGTGCTCTCTTTTAAGCAGAACTGTTCTAGCCTGGATCCAGTTAAAACCCATGAATGAAATTATTGGGAACTTGGTATTAGCCAGCTATTGGAACACTCATTTAATTTAATTCATACTGAGTATTTTTTTAATAAACATATATAGTTATATCGCCATCCTAGAGAATTATTAAAGGATTTTCACAAATCTGGTGGCATCTAATCAGATTTCTGAAACAAACTTAGTTTTTAATTACGTTTTCTATATTTCGACTTAAAAGACTGCTGCTTTCACCCTTCATCTTGTTTTTCATGATAGGGATGGTGGTGGTGGGGTCTCGCCAACACAATCCACTACCACACATGGTTATTAGTCACTTCTGTGAAGTTAAAAGACCTCAGATCAACTACCACTCCTTCTCTCTCTTCCTCAACTACACTTTCTCTATCTCCTAATACTTATTTGGTCATATGTCAGCAGCCTTATTTTTTGCAGGTTCAAACTGGATGTCAGTACCTCATCAGCCACTCACATCAAAATTGCAGGGTCCTGCTTCATTCCTGTCTTGCCTCTACACACACACCCCTACCTTCCACATTCATTTCTCTTAAACTTCTGCCCTTGCACCATCACACCTCACAAACATCATACAATCTAAAGCCTTTTTCCTTAAAATATGAATCCCCTTGTCAACCATTTTATTAAAATATTTTTAATTCATAGGTTAAAGTTTGTACCAGTCATTTACTGGGGCTTGTGATTCCTTTTGAAACTTATTCTAATGTTAAGACTATAACAACAAGGATTGTTATTTTGCATCTCATTTTCATCTGCCGTGTTTTACATGGCTGATTCATGTCTTCTGAAGTATAACAACCTTTCCTTTTGTTATCCTCCCTAACTTTGAAAGCAGCCTTTCTTCCATTTTTCTATCTTTCTCACTTGTCCAATTTGGCAAACTCACCTTACTTTTGCTTTACTCTAGATTCCTCTAAGACCGTTTCTTCTTACTTGGCTCTATTCTGTTTACACACATTGCACATCCAGCAGAACCTGCTAATCTTTCCCCCAACTCCAGTCTTGCCTTCACACCTCCTCCTCCTTTTAGTTTCCCATGTTTCACTCTTTTGCAATGTCTCCCTTCATATGTCATTCAACAATCTACCTTTTGCTCCTCTAAACGAATCACTGTTGAGAGCAGGGGTGATAACTCTCTTCTTCTCCTCCTCCTCCTTACACTGCTCCGCTTTCATCACCCACTGCCATGGATTTCATTGTCACAAAATGAAATATTGCTGAAACTAAGCCATTGGTGATAATTTTAACATGTATATTCTGTTTAAAGAATTGCATTGTTAGCAAGGGTTCTGTACAATAATAATTTACCGCATTCCTGTGAATGTTTATAGAGAATTTTCATAAAAACGGGTTATTCATTCCTGGACCTAACAAGCTCCCCCCTCCTTAGTGCTTTTTATGTGGCTTGGGCAAGGTTTTTACAGCTGGATGCCCTTCCAAATACCAATCACTTTAGTGTGAAGCGGATACTTAAGTGACACTTGCACTGACAGGGTCACCAAGATAATCTTTTGAGGGGAGGGGGCATTGGAAGAGGCGATCTTGTATCAGATGAAAGGTTATAGTGAGACAGAAACAGGTGTCTTGCCCTAAAGGAGGTAAAAAGTTACCTGGCTGGAGAGAGAGAAATTAGGAGTGAGGACAGAAACAGGTGAGCTGCCACAAAGGAGTTCCATGATTACCTGACCCGAGGGGACGTGAATTGCATGGAGAGGAGAGAGTGGGAGACAGCAGGATAGAGATTGGGGCAAAGGGCCAGGCATACTCACAAGGATCAGAATATAAATGGGATGGTTGAGCAAAAGAAGAGAGGGATGTGGCAGGATATTGCCAAAGAAGTGTGATTAAAGAGTGGGGAGGGAGAGTGAGTGGAGGTTACTGGATAGCAATGATGCAGAGAAACTGGGCTGTGAGAGGAAGGCAGAGTGCATGAAGGAGGAAATGCTTGGAAGAGATGTATTGGAATTTTAGCGAACAGGGAATGGTTTAATGAGTGCAAGAAAACAAAGGTCGAAAATGTAATGGTGCATCACAGTTGTGCTAACAACAAAATCTGCATTAAAAGGATGCAGTTTGGTGAAGGTATGTTATCCCCAGCTGTAAAATTGCTTGGCTAAAGGGCTGCAGCAAACCCGTTTTAGGTAGAAAGACAAATGGTTCACAGTGAAGACTATACCTTAAGATGTGACTTAATCCAGCCTGGATTAAATGTGAACAGGGAAACGTTGAGTTGGTTTCAACAGAAGAAATATCCTTCTTTAATTGAAGCGATTCCTGCAGATACAAAAACATCTGTGTCTGGAATAAAAACACTATTTAATGTTTAAAATACAGCGAAGGTTTTATTCATGGAATCATTCTAATAATTTGAAATGTCTTTCATAACAACGTCCATGTTTCAGAAGAATCTAGAATAAATTCTGCAAAGCATTTTTCTGATTCTCCAATTCTGCCAACCCGATATTTTAATCATGAATTTAAGATAGGAAATACAGGTGAGAGATTAGGAAATACAGGTGAGAGATTTGTTTTGGAGAAGGAAGTCAGTAGGTGTATCAGTGAGACCTACTTGGGAAAATATTGGTTTCAGATTTTGGCACGAGGCCAGCATCTTGTGGGTGGGGGGAGGTTTAAGCCGATATCATTGACCTCAGTACACAACTGGTACTTATTTTATTGACTAACAAAATAAAAGGCAAAATTGACTTCATTGGAGTTTGAACTCAGAATGTAAAGACAGACGAAATGCCGCTAAGCATTTTGTCTGGCGTGCTAACCACTCTGCCAGCTCGCCTCTTTTATGACTGGGAAAATATTAAGACACGAGAAGAAATGATTCAAACTGCAAACTGAAAGTACAATACGACTTTTTATTTTTTTGGTGAAAGGTCAGTTACTGAGTCACCCCAGCACGACTTTCATTGTCTCCACCTCCTCATGGCACATAATGTTGCTTCCTTTTTTACTCCTTCAGCTTCTGATTAAACCATATACAGTGATAGAGCTCATCCAGGTTTTAGGTCTGGACAGACAAAGAGAAAGAAAGAAAATGTAAGAGAAGAATCAATAAATAAACTGGTTCTTTATTTATCGACCCTAAAACGATGAACGGTAATACTGATCTCAGCAAAATTTGAACTCGGTAATCAGCGATATTTGATCCGATTATCTGACGACTCTACCAACATCTAATGTTGCGGTTCGTTGGTTTACTAAACCAGCAACACGTTCTCAGTCACTAATACAACTGGGAACGGCATGAACGCCTCCAAATCATATCTTATTTATCTTGTACATTTGTGTCGATCTCTAAAGAATTCACGAATGTACGCAAAGACTTTCACTCACTCACACACACACACTGAAAAGGAAAATTAAGTAACAGCAAAACTAAATGACATTTTCCTTAGTTCCGTTTCGTTTCGTCGTGAGCTCATTCCGAAGTGAAAGTTCTATTCCTTGTTTTATAGGCAGCCGACCTTCATCGAGCGTCAGTTGAAATCCAACCATGGCATTGTTCACTTCAGTCCGTTCTTTGCCCAGACTTCTCCCTGGGGCTACACCTCATGCCGGGGTCATCCACAGACTCTCGTAAGTTTATCGTTTTAACACTATCCTTTGTTATATTCTAGATTTACTTCCTGAAAGACAACTGATATTTACTTTTCTAACAACCTAGCTTCTACGTGATCACCCTGTCTACAAGAAATAGCACCCAATATCTCCCTAAAATAACACGTGTTATCCTAAAAAGAGAAAGGCCCATTAGACAGATTAGCCCCTGATGCAATAAAAAAGACAAGATGGTCATATCTGGAATGATCTTAGGTTTGCTTGATCAAGGTTGACTCGGGGTTAAATGGAATAATAATGGACACATCATTATTTACACACACACACACACATTCAATTTACTTATAAATAAAGTATTTATTTCATACGTGCAAGCAGACGTACATTAATTCACCCTGTTTGTTCTTTCACCTCGACTGATTTTTTATTTTTATTTTTGGATCATATATATATATATATATATATTACAGAAATATTGTTTATACAAAAGAGAAAATTTTGTAGAAATTCTGAGTTGATTGTGTGGAGTTAATATTTTTCTATCAAGTGTATAGGGGGGAATTTAGAGTGTGGTGGCTTCGGACGAGAATCGAAACCGAATCACTAACTTCGCAAATGTCTGGTGTTTCTTCAGTCTGGGTCAATGTTTTCTTCAGAAGCAGCAAAACTAGTGAAATCTTGGATGTTTTGTTAAAGATAAACGACACATGCTGTATCTTGGATGAAACGGAAAATTTTATGAAGGCTTTCAGGGCTGCTAAAGATAACAGCCAGATCTTTACCGTTTTAAATAAGAGCAGGGTACATGATATAATATAGTCGTAGTTGGTTTTTAAAAAGACTGTTTAGTCATGGTTGGGCTGCCTTTGATTATAGACCTGTGGATTAGGGCGGACCTGGGTGCAACACGTAATACCTTTTGTCTACCTGTAAAATGTTAGAGCTAATGGAGGCGCTCTACCTGCTTGTTTAACCTGGTAGAAATAGCTGTGAAAGTCCCTCAAATTACACGCTCTCTATATTTGAATAGGAGGAAATACTAGAAAATGTAGCCCACTCTGGCTGAGAACATAGAAGAAAGATGTGATTGTCATAGTTGGAACGCCTTTCATCGAACGTCTACCCTGTCAAGAGCTAAACCACTTCTACCAACAACACACGTCCTTCACAATTCATGTCGAGATAAAAATTATTATTATTAGAATTGTTAGCAGACCGGACAAACTACTGAGCGGCATTTCGTCTGTCTTCATGTCCTGAGTTCAAATTCCGCCGAGGTCGACTTTGCCTGTCATCCTTTCGGGGGTCGATTAAACAAGTACCAGTTACGCACTGGGGTCGATGTAAACTACTTAATCCCTTCCCCCAAATTTGAGGCCTTGTGCTTCCAGAAGAAAGGATTATATTATTATTGTTTTGGTTTATATATTTTATTGTACCTATTGTTGTTTAGCCAGCTCCGCTTAAACAGAGAACTACGATGAAAGACATTCCATCTGTGACCATCTCGTATTTTTGTAGATTTAGAATTGCATTTTCCAAAGTAGAGTCGGAGGATTTGGCTGTTATTTTTTTTTCTCTAGCAGTTAAATACCAGTTAAATACTCGCGTCGATTTTAACACCTGCTCTGAAAACTTACTTTTTATTTAAATCTAATTTAATTGATATCAAAACTTGCCTTATATCCAATTAAAATTAATTGGTATTTTCATTAGTGTAACCGTTCCAAATTCCCGGTTACATATTCGGTCTAATCGTACCCCTCTACTCGAACCTGCCCCGACCTGTCTGATATGAATCGTTCCGTTACATTTCCACCTGTTTTCCTTTGACATTGACATTTTTATTTCACCACTATTTCTGGCCCGTAACCTCTCCAACCCCATCATATGTCACTCCCTCTCATCGTAAAAGTTCGGGTTGAGTTACCTCCGTACTGAAATTAAAGAAAGGTTAAGGTTATTACATCACAGCTGTTAGTTTTGACAAGCCTCAAATATATTTCATAGAAGAGGGCAAAATGGTAAAGATACGAGGAGTTTATGCCTTTTTTACGTGATATACCTGATTTTTTTGAGTATTTTTTCTGAGGTACAATATTTCTGTGTAACCTTTATTCGTAACAAACAGAACCACCCAACTGCTCAAGGTCTTTGGCTAATGTCCTTGTGAACGTGCAAATCTGCAACGTTTTGTCTGAAGTGTTTTTTTCTTCTTTTCTTTTCCACTTTTAACTCAGTCTCTCTTGCCCTTCCTACCGCCCACATTAATTAGGAAATAGAAGAGGGGGGGGATTTTAAAAAAATAGCTGAGTGTAGATTATATATTTCCAAACATACGTTTATAGACACATACGCACGCACACACACACACACACAACCCATGTAGGGATAGTCAAATGTAATAATTTGGGATCCAGAATTAAATAAGAACCCGAATATTAAAAATGAAATCGGTATAGATTTATTAATCGTTTTCGAGCAAACTGGACGGAAGTGTTCACGTTTCTTGGATTTACGTGCACACAACGAACGTATGAATATATTATATGTATTTATTATATGCGCACACACAACCACTTCATCCGTTTTCCTTTCGGAACACAACAGTTTACAACTATTTCCTTTCCTTAACCACCAAATATTTCAGTATTTCCTTGGGTCATTTCATCTTACCGTTATAGGAACCAGGTAAAGCGACCGATCAACGTGAACTTCGATCTGCGATCGATCCTCAATATTTTCGTCTGAAGTAGGCATGGAAGCCACATATATTTATAAATGATTGTATTAATTGCATGTTGTTTAGCCCCAGGTTAGCCTAAATTGAGCAGACCTGTAATCAAAACTATACCAGTTGTGACCATCCCGTTTGTTTATATACCATATATACATTATTCAATGTGTTCTTTTTTTTAAAACAAGAAAGTTGCTATACAATATGCTTTTTCTAACATTGTATGACCTACAGTCTAGTTTCGATTCCCATTTACACCTTCATTGTCCCTGGGAACGTTCATTCAGATCTTGTATCTTAGTAATAATCGTGATTATTATAATTATTTCCTGCCTATGCCAGAAAAGAATTTTAAATAGCTGTAACTTAATATCCTCATATGGCGATCTTTCGCCTATGGTCTCAAGATTATCAATTTTTACAGCTGGTTCGGCAAATTTCGTAAAGAATTTTTATTTATTTAGTTTGCTTTGAAGTCGATGAGAAGTTAATCACACCAGCACGCGCACCCTTCCCCTCATTTTCTTTCATATACACCGACATACATAGATCCATACATTGTGCAAGTGTGACTATGTCAATACAAATACATGGAGCCGAACATGCTTGCGCGCGCACCCCCCCCCCCCCATTGTCTTTCGTATGCACTTACATAAATACATTGTACGAGTGAGTGTGTTTCGCTATTCAACTCGTGTAACATGAAAGTCAATGGGTGCGTGCTTGTGTGTTTCACTTGGTTCATCTACCTCACCGACTTCAGAGCAAACGTCGCCTTCAACAGGACATGGAAAACAAAAGTAAATGAATAAAAGTTCTCTCCGGAAATTGAGGAACAGCCAGCTGTAAAAATGAATAATCATGAGGCCATCGGCGAAAAATTGCGCTCTCATGGCTTCATCCCCACACCCTCATATACAAAATGGTATCAAGCATTGCTGACGAATAATAATTTCTTTTTCGAAATTAACCTGTTAATCTAATTGCATCTCGCTTATGGTGGCGAGTTTATTGTCTCTCCTGTCAGTTCAAATATAACAATACGACTTTTTGTGGCGAAGGAGTCTTTGACTCCTACTTCTAGCAATTGCTGGTGCCCTTTGCACCCTTGGTCACTTTTAAGTGACGATAAATCACCTGTTCAGGTGTGAATAGATTCTTTGGAAACATAGTTAGATTGCAATATTACGACAAGATATGAATATGCACACACACACATACACATCTTCTGGTCTTGACTTGGCAAGCTGATTGTAAGCAAACTTCATCATGACATGTGATGTTTGTTATTTTCTGTGCAAAAACATGTACAACTTTTATGTTCTGTTTTGTGTTCAAAGGAGTGTGGGTGGGGTGGGGTATTACCTTGCGGTGGGGGGGGGATAGGTGAGGCTTAGTAGCAGGAAAGGCACCAGCTGTAGAAAATCAGCTTCAGAGAATTTTGTTTGACCCCCAGCAAGCATGGCAGCTAGACATTAAAACAGTAATGATAATATGTACTCACACACACATACAAGCATACACATATATATAGTTGTTGTTGTTGTCTTGATCTAAAGGTGTTAAGGTAACCTACAAACTAGGTGAAGGTTTGTTGGAATCAGCTGAATTGCACAAACCAATAATATTTGTGTCTAACACACATTCTGATAGTATTTAAATTATGACTGATTACAGCTGTCCCAATTAGATTTCATTTGAGTGAAACCCAGTTGTTTATCAAGAGATAGCTTGTATGAAATCTAATAAATACACTATTTAATTAAATCTGTCTCGTTAAGAAATGATTCATTGTCAATGATTTTATGTTTAGTGAGTGTTTGATAGGTTTATAAATATTTAGACTCATTTGAATAGTTGTTGTACACAAAATGCTCTGACCCTTTCTAATGGTCAGTTGGAGGTGGGTTCTATGTTATTTTTTGGGTGACCTTTGTAACTGAATGTGTCCCCTTTCCTTTATTAACGGTTTCACTAAAATCTGTCTGCTATTTCTAGCGATCAGGCTAACTCCTGTACCAACCCCCATCCCATTGGTTCAGTGTGTGTGTTGGAGGTGGGGTATAGGTAGGGGTACACTATCAACATGGTCACCAGTAAACCACACTGACCATTGAAGTACCCTACTCCTCTATCTGGCTGACCACTACTGTCTCAGGGCACCCTACTGCCCACTCCCTTTTCTCCTCCTGTGCAGGTTAAGGGTCACCATGTTGCTGGCGGCAGTAGTCTTCTGCTCCTTAACCTCTCACCACATCACACTTTAGCAGTCAGCAGTCATTCTATCTCCCCCCCCCACACACTTGCTACTGCATTGGTCACAGATGTACCCCAGGGGTCACACCCAGAGTTTTGGGGAAGTGGAAAGATGTGGGTGGGAGGAGGGATGTAGAAGCAAGTCAACATGTTGTGTAGTAGCAAGGTCATGTAATGTGTTTGTATGTTTTTCTGTTTGTCTCTGATAACCTCTCCTTCCTCTCCCTCCCCCCCCACTTTTTGTGTGTGTGTGTGTGTCTCACCCCTATCTTCACTCGTTTACATATCTTCAACACCTGGAATAAATCTTGAATAATGTGGTTTAGTCTTAACTCAGTCTTGATTGAGCTGACTTATGGTCAAAGACTTACTAACTGCAGTCATTGTCATTTTATAGAAATAGACAATGACTGCAGTAATTGCAGTAGTTTTTCCTTTCTATCACCTTTAATCAACAACAATTACATCTATGCTGGGGTGTTGTTGTTGTTGTTGTTAGCAAAAGCTTTAATTAATTGTTTGCTTGTTTTCTTTTTTCCAGTTAAAATATTCAGTTTTTCAAGGAGAAATCGTATTTTGTCCAGCAGTCGTTACGTCAGCACTGAATTAAATAATAAACTTCATTAAGATAGGATGAAGTGGGATAGGAGGAGGGGGTCGTGTGGCATAGTGGTTAGGATGTTACACTCATGATTATAAGATTGTGATTTCAATTCCTGGACCAGGCGACACATTGTGTTCTTCAGCAAAATCCTTCATTTCACTCAGCTGGCAAAAATGAGTCCTCCTGCAATGGCCCAGCGTCCTGCCCAGTGGGGAATATACACGCCAAAGAATCTAGGAAACCAGCTTTGTGAGCCTATGGCTAGGGAGGGACCTGTGATCCTTTTGAATGTGGGATAGGGGGAAAATGGGTGGGGTTGGAGGGGCAAGGATGATAATGCAAATGAGTTCGTAGGGGTCAGCAAGGCTTGGTTGTAGGGGTCGGTATTTATTGCAATTATTTCATAAATTAGTATTTTATAACTATTATTTACCATAAGAAAATAACATGGCCTGACCTCCCCCCCCACCTCGGAAAATGGAGTGAATCCAAATTGTACATGTAACTTTTTTTAATGATTCATGAACTGGCCCAGAACCATCTGACTGAGCATACGGAAGGCTCAGTCGGTAGTCGACACTCAAGACTGACAGTTGCATACTCTTTCAGATTGCGGAAGCTTACCATAACAGTTAATCTAAATACAGTGAAATTTTAAGATTTCGTTTTTTTATGGGCATATATGGGTTAATAATAATAATAATAATAATAATAATAATAATAATAATAGCCACCATAGATACACATGTTTGTCCTGTTCGATATTGTCTTTATAGTCATCCCTTTGTATTGCTTTCCTCAGGTCATGGTGGTCAAATGTGGAAATGGGACCCCCAGATGTCATCCTTGGAGTCACAGAAGCTTTCAAGAGAGACAACAACCCCAAAAAGATGAACCTTGGTGTCGGTGCCTACAGAGATGACAACGGCAAACCTTATATTCTTCCTTCTGTGAGGAAGGTAAAAAACGATGGTGTTTCTTTCTTGTTTGTTTATTTACTTTTGATTCAACAATGGTTGAGATTTCCTTGGGGAATATCAATTCTGCTGGTATTGGCCACATTTATTCTGTGTGGCAGCAGTGTAGGTTGGATAGTTTTTTAAATTAAAACATTTACTTAGATTGCATCAACATAGATGTGTGTGTGTGTGTGTGTGTATGTATGTACGTGTGTGTGTGTGTGTGTGTATATATATATATATATATATATATATATATATTGAGAGAGAGGTGCAGGTGTGGCTGTGTGGTAAGAAGTTTCCTTCCCAACCAGGTAGTTCCAGGTTCAGTCCCACTGTGTGGAACTTTAGGCAAGTGTCTTCTATACAAGACTGGGCTGACCAAAGCCTTGTGAGTGTATTTGGTTGGCGGAAACTGAAAGAAGCCCATCATATATACACATATGTGTGTGTGTGTGTGTGCATGTGTGTGTATTTGTCCCCAATCATCGCTTGACAACTGGTGTTGGTTTGTTTACATCCCCATAAGTTGGCATTGGGCAAAAAAGACTATTAGAATAAGTACCAAGTTTAAAATATACTGGGATGAATTTCTTTGACTAAATCTTTCAAGGCAGTGCCCCAGCATGGCCATAGTCAAAAGACTAAAACAAGTAAAAGAGATATATCTGTGTGTGTGTGTGTGTGTGTGTGTGTGTGTGTGTGTTTTCTCTGTTATTCCTGCAACCAATTTTCTGTTAAAAAATACAAAAATTCCTGAATCCATTATTTCTCTTTGATTGCAGGCTGAGGAAATGGTTGTAGCTGCCAAAATGGACAAAGAATATTCTCCAATCGGTGGAGACGCTGAGTATTGTTCATCTGTTGCCAAACTGGCCTTTGGAACTGACAGCCCAGTTATCACAGACAAACTGGTAGGATCATAGCATTGCTATATTATTGTTGTTGTTGTTGTTGTTGTTCTTCTTCTTCTTCTTCTTCTTCTTCTTCTTCTTCTTCTTCTTCTTCTTCTTCTTCTTCTTCTTCTTCTTCTTCTTCTTCTTCTTCTTCTTCTTCTTCTTCTTCTTCTTCTTCTTCTTCTTCTTCTTCTTCTTCTTCTTCTTCTTCTTCTTCTTCTTCTTTCTTGCAAGGGTCAACTTTAGCTTTTAAATCTAAAAGGAGGCCCAATTCAGTCAGAATTGGAATATTTCAGGGAATCAGTTCCACATATTTTCCAGATTGTTTTATAATAATTCTGAATGATGTTGTCAAGAATTAAATATCATTCAGTCCCAGACTTTGGTATATTTTTATTTCTGTTCTTCATCAGTTCAAGATATCTTCTGTTTTTCGACAAAACTTTGGTTTTATTAGGTTTTAATTCTTCATTTTTGTTTTTAATTTCAGAATGTCACAGTCCAAGCAATATCTGGAACTGGTGCTTTACGAATTGGTGCTGCTTTCTTTGTAATTATTATTATTATCATTTTTCTCATGATTATCATTATTATTATTAAGGTAGAGATGCTGGCAGAATTGTTAGTATGCTGGGCAAAATGTTTAGTGGCATGTTGTCTGTCCTTACATCCTGAGTTCAAATTCTGCCGAGGTCAGCTTTGCCTTTCACCCTTTCAAGGTTGAGAAAATAAAGTACCAGTCATGTGCTGGGGTCAGTGATATCAATTAACCTCCACCCCACCCCTCAACATTATTGGCCTCATACCAAAATTTAAAGCCATTATTTTAATGCGTCATAATCTCTGCTGTAGTATTTAAATATTGTCCCATGTGGCAATAATTACAACATGTGGATGTTGTTATGGTGTGGAAAACACGTACATGTTGCCTGTTGTCCAATCCTTGCCTGCATGAAAACTAGACAGAAATTGGTGATGTTCCAACATGAAAATATTGTTACATGTGAGCATCATCACCACATGGGAATATTGTTAAAAACAAGTGTTGTACCATCATGTGAATGTTGTCAGTGAGTCTAATCCATGTCTTTGTGGACAGCAGATGTAAAATGATGTTACATCATGTAGGTATTGCTGCATGTCCATGTTGTCACAAGATCTGAATATTGTTGTGATGTATGAATGTGGTAAAATATGTGTTGGTATGTTTTTTATTGTTGTGGAAATGTAGAAATTGTGTGGCAATATATATATATATCATTGTAATGACTACCAGATTTGTGTATGTGTGTGTGTGTGTGTGTGTGTGTGTGAATATTGTCTAATTGGAACTGTTCTCTCTTGTGTATATTTTCAGTCTAAATGGAACAGCAAATCTAAAGATTTCTACATCCCATCACCATCCTGGGGCAACCACACACCAATATTGAAGTAAATCTACATTTTTTTCCTGTTTTTTCACTTTTGTTTGAAATTAATTTTTTTGTTTACAACTGTTTTTTTTCTTTTTTTTTAATGTAGTTTTGTTGTTATTGTTTTCTGTAGTTTCCAACCCATTAAAATTTCACTCATAAGGAAATGGTCCATGTTAGAAGACATTTTGTCCAAGGTACCACAGTGTGAGACTGCACCCAGAACCATGGGGCTGTGAAGCAAACTTCTTAACCACCCAGCTATCTTTAGAGAGTGAAGAATATTTACGAAAAATTCTGTTTTCTCTTTGTGTTCTTTTAGACATTCTGGTCTTGAAGTGAAGTCTTATCGATATTATGACCCTAAAACATGTGGCTTTGATTTCTCTGGTGCCATGGAAGACATATCGGTGAGTTTCATTTTTATTGTTGTTTTCTAGAATTTCTTTCTCTTTTAGAAATTTTTCTTTGTTGTTTTTGTGGCTTTAATTTGGATTATTATAATGTTATTCTGTCCAGAATATTCCTTCATAACCAAACATCAGTGAAAAGTATCCACCTCAATCAAAACATCTTCATCTTATAATGTCCATCTTGCACATTGACATGAGTTGTGCAGATTTTGTCAAATGACCTTTTGTAGAACTGAAAGGATTCTTTGAACTCTCTTTGAATGACATTCAATATATTTTCTATTATCTGGAAGTGAATTTTTGGTTTTACACCAAAATATTTGAAGCATTTATAAAGCTTGGCAGCATCAGTCCTTACTTTGCAGAATCTCAAGCCTGATTCACTGATGGTTCTCTTCTCAACCATTCTTAACCACTGATCTAAAATAACTAAAATAATGTTGTTGTTGTTCTTTTACAGAAAATACCAGAAGGTTCCGTCATTCTACTCCATGCTTGTGCCCACAATCCAACTGGCGTTGATCCCAGGGTGAGTATTTTCAGTAATCTGTTGGGGTTGTTAGCATGTTAGCCTGTTATAACGGTTGTCTATGTCTTTAAATTCAGACTTTATGTCAGTAGTAAAGGTTGTTTATTGTTGATTTAGCTGTCATTCAGCACACCTTTAATCAAAGATACTCAAGCTGTGATCATCTTGCTTTTTAATCTGGTACAGTGTATCTAAGACCACATTATTTAATGTATGTCTCCTTGTTTAGTCCTGGGTCAGCTAAGTGGGTGTGTAGTGTTAAGGGAAGTGGCTACGTGCTGGGTACTGAGAGGCTAATGTATGATAGAAGGACAGGAACAGGTGTCTAGCTGAAGGGGAGATCCATGGCTACTTCAGTTGGAAAGAGAGAAAAGAGGTGGTGGTGGTGGGGATAAGGTGCGAGGGCATAACTTCAAGGTACAAGAAGGTGACTATAAAGGAAGACTAAAAAGAGAGGATCAAAATGTTTGTGAAGATGTGAAAAGAGATTGGCCAATGGTTAGGGGTGGGGATAGCGGTGAATGTAGTATATATTGTGTATACTGTTTACATGAACAGAATGGGGCCAACTGTAGCATTTTGTCTCAAAGAACAATTGTCTAATATAATAATTTTAGTTTAACTGTCATGTCTCCAAGTAATGAAGATTATTATGTTCAATGTTTGCTTCCAGCCAGAACAATGGGCTGAAATGAGCAGTGTCATCAAATCACGGAAGATCTTCCCATTTTTTGACATGGCTTACCAAGGTTTCGCCAGCGGAGATACCAAGAAAGATGCCTTTGCTGTACGCAAGTTTATTGAAGATGGTCACCAAGTGTCTCTTTGTCAGTCTTTTGCTAAAAACATGGGACTTTACGGTAAGTTGTTCTGATTTCCTTGTTCATTGGTTGTTTCTCGAAATATTGTCCTAAAGTTCAATTGTCCTCTGCCCATGCCACATTGCAGGGCCGGCTCACTTTGTTATCTGTTTCTACATCAGTTTATAGTTAGGGCAACGGTATAGGCCAGTCACTGGTGAACTGTATCAATAAAGATCAATGCTAAGTCTATTTCAACTCACTGTAAACACCCCCACCCCTTTATACCTGGTAGAAAAAAAACAACCAAAAAAAAACGAGGTCTACGAACGGTGAGGAAGGATTTGGTTATGGTGGTGATGGTGGAGGTGCACTAATTAGGTGCTTGACAATATTTTCACAAATAATGTGTTTAAGGCAGAGGCATGGCCATGTGGTTATGAAGTTTGCTTGGCAGTCATGTGTTTTCAGGTTCAGTCCCACATCATGCCATCTTGGGCAAAGGTCTCCTACTTCTAGCCTTGAACTGAGCACCACTGTTTGAGCAGAATTGGTGCATGGAAACTAAGAGGAACTCATTGTGTGTGTGTGTGCATGCGTGTGTGTGTGTGTGTGTGTGGATGGGGGGATGGTGTTTCCACATGTCCTCATTAATACTCCGTGAATATTTTAATTAAATCTGTTATAATCTTAGTTTTTCCAGGATCCCCCCCCCCCCCGCCATATGCATACACAAGCACACAATATGCACCTCTTTGTTACCATAGTGATGTCTTAATTACAGGTGAAAGAGCTGGAGCATTTACCCTCGTCTGTTCTGATGCTGATGAAGCTGCAAGAGTTATGTCCCAGGTGAAGATCCTTATCCGACCCATGTATTCCAACCCCCCAGTCCACGGTGCCAGACTCGTGAAGACCATCCTCACTACACCTGATCTTAATGCACAATGGTAAAGTGTTTCCTTTTCTTAAACTTCAGTCTTACTTTTGAATCTGTCACATTCTTAATTACTATGCTGCTAACTGAGTTACAACTGTGTTACAAGCCTCTGTTCATTTAAGAGAGATGTCCGTAATAGGACATCTAACCCGCTAGAAGGAGCAGTCAAACTCCAGACCACAATTAGGGATTATTTCGAAAGGGAATGAAAAATAAAAACATTTACCATCTATTTCCTGAACCAAGGTTTCAAGCTATTTTTAGCAAAATAAAATAATTTGCAAGGCCAGCTATCATCAGCAGGAAAGCCAAGATTAACACATAAATATGAGGCACTACATAGAAACATGCCTTGTGCTTATATGTTATAATTTTTCATATCTATGGCACATGTGCGGTTTTTCTTATTGGCAGCAAATACAAGAAAAAGCCGATTTTCTTCCAGAAATTAGCCCCCCCCCAAAAAACATATCATTATTAATAAATCTCAGGGTAGCAAAAAATTTAGAAATTCTATTTGCTACCAGTGGTCAAGCGAGAAGAAAAAAACTTGTCAATAGACTACATATTATTCATATAAATACATACAGTGTTATGCTAATACATCTGTTTGTTTTCTACACCACCTGTCTTTGTCTTTTGTTCTTTTGTGAATTCTCCCTATATATATATATATATATATATATATATATATATATATATATATATATATATATATATATATATATATATATATATGTATGTATGTATATATATAAAGTTACTATGATTAAGTTTATGTTGTTTCAGGTTGACAGAGGTGAAAGGTATGGCTGACCGTATCATTGGTATGAGAACGAAATTAGTGGAAGGTTTGGCTAAAGAAGGTTCTTCCAAGAACTGGCAACATGTTACAGACCAAATTGGTATGTTCTGTTTCACTGGATTAACACCTGACCAGGTACGTCATCTTCCTCTTGTTGTTGTTGTTGTTGTGTCTGCTGGAGAGAGGGTGTCACTGTGGTGTTGCAGTGCAGCAGAATGTGGTAGATTGGGTGGTGCAGTGTTGTGGAGTGGTCTTGTAGTACAGTGCAGTATAGTAGTGTTAGTGTTGTTGGAATGGAATCCATGTCAGTAGTTAATAAACTTGCCTAAGGCTGCTACACAGTGTAAAGTGGTTATAGTAGTAGTAGTATAAACACTGGTGCGTCTGTGTGTCTCTGTGGGGTGGGAGGTAGAGGCATGTAAGTGATGTGGTAAAGAAGCAGTTGTCAGATCAGTCTGGAACAAGGGCAGATAACTATTTGGTCCTTAATGTCCAGCACTCAGTTGTCAGGTGAGAGGTCAATGAGGGTCCCCCATCTCCAAACAAAGGTCCCCTCTCTTTCATATTGTCAGTGGGCACGTGAATGTAGAAGAGAAATAAAGGAAGAAGGGTAAGGGGGTGGGTGGAGTTGGTAGGTGTGCGTGTGAATTAATATTCATGTTGATTAAAAACAAAAGTTAATTATGTTCCTGTTTAATTTTTTTCTCTTATCATTGTAGGTTGAACGTTTGACAAAGGAGTTCTCCATCTATTTGACAAAAGATGGTCGTATATCCGTGGCTGGCGTATGCTCCGGCAATGTCGATTATTTAGCCCATGCTATACACACAGTAACCAAATAGTTAATTTTATATACCCTATACAGCGCTCTCTATTACTTCAACTCCCTTCTTGCATCTGTAATCCTATCCTACTGAAAGAACTGTTGGAAGATTCCATTAAGTTTTACATACTTCTACCCGCGGTAGATTAGAGCCGTCTTATGAGGTGGCACCACTTAGCACAGCTTTCAACTCCAAATACATGAACAAAATCGATTTCAAGGAAAGTCTTTTTTTAATCTTTTAAATAAGCTTACATCTAATTATATACACACACATACGTGCACTCACATATGTACATAATTTTTTGTTTTTAGAAGAAATTATAAAAAAAATAAACCAACAAACCCCTTTTGTGACGGATAAATAAATTTGACAAATAATTTTCTTTCTATTGTTGTTGTTTTTCTTCCACCACCTTTTTTATGTTTGTATTTACAAGTTTTCAAATCCTGATGATGGCTTTAACAATAGCTAAAACTAAATCCATAATCAACTCATTTGTTTATCTCCCTTGCTGCTGCGTGATAGACATGGTCTATTTTTCACAATGAGATTAAACATAAGCCTTCTATTCAGCAGAGCACCTGCTCCTGTTCTTCTTAGTTTCTTATCTCTCAATGCTACACCCCACTTTGTTGAGAGTGGGGAGTCTTACCTTGCAGGTATTTGGTAACCCTCATTGCTGCCGATGATGCCAGGTAAAAAGCACCCAGTACATGACAGTGTTAGGAAGGGCATCCAGCTGTAGAAACCATGCCAAAGCAGACATTGGAGCCTGGCACAGTCCTCTTGCTTGTTTGTCCATGTTGAACTGTCTAACCCATGCCAGCATGGGGAAAAGGATGTTAAATGTGTGGATGAGTAAAATTGAGTGAAATGCTAAAAACATTAGGAAGTTTGTAGGAAATTGTGTAAAGTTATAAGTTGGTATTTACGATGCTGGGGCCAATTGGAATGTATAAAACAGCAACTTAATAATAGGCCGAGAGGGTTGATGTGGTTCACCTCCCTCTCTTTCACCCTGATTATTAAAATGTAAGAAAAACTTCCCTAGCTTAGCTAGGTAAAGTCCCTGACAGTCACTGAAACAGAACAATCATCTCCAGGTATTTTGTGAAAATAAGCTACTGTTTTGGTCCCAGGATGAAGACAACTATCACAAGTAAATCCATTAAGAAGCTCGTTCCAGATTCTCTGTTCAGAAATGCAGAATGTTGTCCATTAGATCGATCATGCAACACGAAGTTGGTGGTGTATGAAACTGAAATTGATAAACCAAACAATGGAAAAGAAAAGTTACATTGGTACATGTGAAGGTGAGTTAGAATCATGAGGCAGCCTTCAGACACAATGATAAAAGTAGTTCCGCGACATGAGCAAGCTACATCTGGACATTGAGAGAATACAACGCCAGCTGCAGCAACAGAGTGACTTCAAATGCTGGAAGTCACACACAAATGGATTTTTTGCACAGCAGAAAGAACTCAATATGCTACTCAAATCAAAGATCTTCAAAAACTAAATTTGAAAAATGGGATGGTCACCAGATATATTCTCATGGTTAAATTCATCTTGACTAATTGGAAAATGTCACCTACAGCATTACATCGTCTACACTTTCGTCTTTCAAACATCCAGTGTTTGTATTCAGCTAAGCACACACAACCACAACAATGCAGATATCTGCCTAATAGTCCCAACACCCTGGATGTTTTAACATTCCTATCATCCTCAACAAAACACAATTTTAGATAATGCAAGCACAGGTGTGGCTGTGTGATAAGAAGTTTGCTTCCCAATCTCATGGTCCCAGGTTCAGTCCCACTGCATGGCACATTGTGCAAGCATCTTCTGTTATAACCATGGGACGACTAAAGCCTTGTGAGTGGATTTGGTAGATGGAAACTGAAAGAAGCTGTCGTATATATGTATATGTGTGTGCGTGCATATATATATATGTGTGTGTGTGTGTGTGCATGTCTTTGTGTCTGTCCTTTGCCATCACTTCACAACTGGTGTTGACGTGTTTTTGAGGTAGATTCGTTTTGTTAAAACTCTCCAAGGCTGTGCTCCAGCAGGGCTGCAGTCTAATGAATGAAACAAGAAAAAGATATAAGAAAATCCATGTGTAATTCGTTCAGCCATTTTCTCAACTCGCCGACAAGGGTTACAACTTAGATTTGCGTAAACCTGAGTTGTTACCCCTCCCCCAATAAATGCTCGCACACCACACGTCTACTTAGGAAATCTTAGAGATTATTGTCGGTCAGTTGAGGTATGGAATGAGGTAAGCTGGTAGACTTGACCGGAACTGAGCCCCTGGGGGGCAACAAACTTAAGCTGTTGCCAGATATCATTTAAAATGCTCTTTCTTATAAAATATTTATTACTTTGAAATTTATTGAGAGTTTTCAATTGCTGATCCCATCAACAAATGAACAGTATGCACGCAGGCGCGTACACACACGCACACTATTTATAAAGTGGCAATTAAAGCGAACGATATATATATCCATTAGGTTGGAACTCCATATATTCCATTTCAACCCGACTTAGATGCCAGGGGAGAAAATTTGTGGTGTAGCGAAATTTCGTGTTAAAAGTTTACTGGTTGGTTCCAGACTTTCTAAGGTCCAACCACTGACCACATTACAGCGACCTCCATCTTCGTCGTCAACAACATCTCTACACAGCACCAACACACTGCACCGGTTCTAACACATCGCTGTTCATGAGTTTCTCACCAGGGTTAACAGCTAACAAACAACACACACAGCTGAACAAAAGGTCCATCAACCACTTCGATTCAGCTTGTGCATATATACGTGTGACCACATGAAATGTGTTTGAAGTCATCACCTTCGTTCCATGTATTTCTTTACCGGGTTACCACAATAACATAACAGCCTTCTGAGTTTCATTAGATGGAACAACAACCTATCCAACTAAATGAGCAACGGAGTTGATGTGTGAAGCAATGTTTTAAGCTGAGATGTGAAGATTATGGAAGATGAGACAAATTCGAAACCTAGAGGTCAGCTGGTCATTGTGTTTGTGTGTGTGTGACGGTGGTGACCACTCGTTTATTATTTTCCAAGCCTTCAACAAGAGGCTGACCGTTGATATGCCTTTTGTCGAAAAGCTAGGACATGAATCTTGGATATATTTTTAGCCTGAAAATGAATTATGAGAGTAAGGTTAAGAAGAATCGAACTAAACGTTTTCTTTTAAAAGTTGATCGCAACATAAACAAGAAAACAAATTTCTTGTTTCCAATGTAGAGAAAATGTAGACAAAATAAATAAATATAAAGTGACGAAAATATCGAGATTTTCTGTGAGTGGATCCAAAGTTTTGCAGATCAAATCTTTGCGTAAGTTAAATAAAAACGATTTTCGAGTGGACTGAGATCAAATGCTGTGGTAGACGTGGGCTATGCAGTGTGTGTGTGTGTGTGATATTAAACAGTCTTGTAGAGAAGAGATATGGAGAAGATGTGGGATGAAGGGGTGTTCTATAAGTGGAGATATGGAAGGGGAGGACCGCTGAGACTTGGATGAGGCGGATCAGAAGATACGGAAAGGATGAGAGATCAAACTGGATTAAAACCTGACAATATGGAAATAGTGGATCGAACAAAGGGAGAGATAGAGGGGAGGGTTCAAATAGCTTGAAGTCTTAAATCATGAAAATGGAGGAGGGTGGGAATAAATAATACTTTTGACTCGAAACATTAGGATTGTGAGAGGTCAAAGTTTTAAATTGGAGACATGAATATGACGGATTGATCTGTGTTGTGGATTTGAAACATTGAGGTCGTGTGTTGGACGATGATATTGTGCTGAGGCAAAGAAATGACGTAAACTGAAACGATTTGGTTGGTTTTGGATTATGAGGAGGACGGGAGGGGAATCACAGGAATGGTGTTAAGAAATGCAAGTGGTGGTTGAAACAGCTCTGCGAATTCAGCCCCACAACATCTTATTCTTACTTTCTTGTACCTCACTGATTTCTTGTTCATACCATTTATCAGTTTGGTCAGAATCTAGCTTTCTTCATAACTTCCAGTGGATTACTCTGCCTAGGTTGTCATGTCTTTTCTTGTCTTCTTCTTCTTCTTCTTCTTCTTTTTATTATTATTATTATTAAGGCGGCGAGTTAGCAGAATATTTTTCACTCTCTCTCTCTCTATATATATATATATATATACATACACACACACACACACACACACACACACACACACACATATATATATATATACAGAACTTTTTCTCGCTCTCCCTCTCTCTACATCTCCCCTACCCTCTCTCTTTATTTCTCCCTCCCTCCTCTTGACAGCTACAATGGTGAGTTCTCAACGAACAGAAGAGTCTCAATAAATTACCAACTCTCCAAACCTCATTTCTTCTTAATGCCAAAAGTAATAACAATCAAAGTCAGAAGAATTGCTCTTCTCTTCGACAAAGGAGTTCTATCTTGACGACAAATGGATTCTTTTTTTCTTTTTTTTTTATATATCTTCAGCTCGAAATATTCTGAATAAAATTTATTTGCCTGTCAATTTTCGTGCTCACCTCTCGTTCCAGTCCCATTCTCGTCTTGTTTCAACTTGTTCCTCATTAATATGATTAATGATTAATGAGTCTTGGTGTCGTGATTTAGTTGACGACTTTTTGGTTAATGACACTTTAATAGAACTGGGTGCCTTGAGTTGAGAGTGAAATAAAATTTTAACGAGTGTTGGGTGTGGTATAAAGTCAGACCGTGTCTTCTGCGTAGGCATTACTCCAAGCAATTAAAAACAAAAGTAAATGGCATTAAAAACGGCGAATCAAAACTCAAACAGGAAGAATTTCAGCGGCTTTAAAAACAAAGATAGGAAAATATTTGAAACATTTGAGAGCAAAGCAAGTTGAACAGCCAGAAGAAAATCTGAATGAGGTTGGGCGAACTAAAAATAGACTCTTTTGTTAGTTTTTGTTTCAAGTGTAGGTATTTAGGTAAGAACTGGATATTATGATTAAAATAATTTACTTATTGTTTTAAGAAAACATGGGAAATCTGCTGCGAATTGTCCCAGAGTGGTAAAGCGTTTTGTTGACGGTTTATTAATGCCTAGCGCTTACCCTGATTGTTTACTATCAACTCTGGTTTAAACCCTTAACGAAGAACAAACTTTAATGAAATATTCTAGCGATATCCATCTTGTCTATATTTTGGAAAATACTCGCCTAAAAGTTCGTGCTTAAAATCTGTTACCATTAGCGAACATCGACAGGAGGTTTAGTAGTTATGTATTTGCCAATTGAATTGACAATCTAGAAGCTCATATGCTCAATTACTTTAAATACAGTAGCTAATGCGACCCTCAGTATAAATATATGAGTCCCCGTGGTCATCAGTACAGTTACACAAGCTCAAGTAGTCTTAATTTGAAATGCAATAATTTGTATAGACCTTATTTTGAATTCCATAGCTCATCTGCTCTTCATTCGAAGCAATGTTTACACTTGACGTATTATAACGCTCCAGTGAATTTCAGTTTTGTGAGTCTAGTCATTAAATCGTTGTTGGTAGTAAAACAATATTACGTAGGTTGCGCGTGATGGTGAAAATAACCACATTATTATCATTAATAATAATAATGATGATGATGATGATGATGATGACGACGACTACGACGACGATGATGATAATAATAATAATAAGTTCTTTATTATCTGGAACATTTGTATTTACATATGTGCAGCAATTATTTGAATAAAACCTTGTAGTAACGCCGTGCGCATGCGTAGTCTCACGCATGCGTGGAATTAAACAACCAAGCGTTCCCGCTTCTATTCTATCTCTTTCTCGGTCGGCCGGCCATGAGCATGGACGTGTCAAGCAGTGTCTCCAACATTCCAACCTGGAGATAGTCTCTTTCTTGCTGGCCAGCAATAGAGCATGGACGTGTTTAGCTGTCACTCTCCATCTTTCGGACTTACGCTAGACAGCTCGCTTACATCTACATAACAACGTCCCAACAACTATGCTCACACACACAGAAGCTGTAACAACAAACAAGAGCTAAAGATATATATATTTACCACCTGAATAAATGTTGTTTAAGTTGATAGTCTGGCGTTCAGCGTTCCGTTATATATTCATTAATTTTATATAGGAAAGTCAGGTATACATCTAATGATGTATAACCCACTTTCCTATAACCTCATGCATGAGCAGATAGCATAATTTCTTCATCAAAGACAATGATTGTCTTGTAAAACCCACAGTCATTAAAAGACACACAAGATGTCTTCTTCATAAAAATAAAGTTGGTTAAAGAAACAGTCCAGAGAATAGAAGGCAACCAAGATGTCTTCTTCATAAAAGACGATGCAATACCATTCTTTAAATAGTTTTGTTTGAATTAAGTAATTTTAGTCTTATGTTTAATTCATAGTGAAAAGGTTAATTAAATAAATGATTACAGCTATTTCGGGCAACTTTCTGTATTAAAAGGGAAAAGCCTATTTAAATACTCCACCTTAACTGACTCACATTCCTATTCTTGGACAGGAGATAAAATTGTAAAAATTCTTATTAGCACAGTCGTAAACTTTGATCCGACGTCATCAGTGAACATTTCTACTGTGTCAAGACAAAACAGCTGAGATATAATTTTCATATTAACAACATTTAACTGTGACACATACTATTAAATAATAATAATAATAATAATAATAATAATAATAATAATAATAATAATAATAATAATGATAATAATAATAATAATAAACGCCCTGATGCAGTACCTGGCACTGGCTCCCGTGGCTTCTGGTCTGAACTGATTGGAAATGTTTTCATGTACATTGTTTCGTCTTGGTATAAAAGATGGCCTACAGCAAATATTCTGCTCAATACCACAGATTTGCTTGTCCTTAACCAGTTGAGCATGTCCCTTGGTGGCTGACGATATGTGCATCTCTGATCACGAGCAGAAGTAGTAGTGGTGGGGGAGCATTGTAGCCATATGTTGAGAAGAATTCTTTGGGGTTTGGATAATTCACCTCTGGAAACATATACATACATACATACATACATACATACATATATATATATATATATATATATATATATATATATATATATATATATATATATATATATAATGTAACCTCGTGGGCATCGGTACCATTTTCCTCTTTCTCCGTTCTTCCATTCTCCGAACTTTCCATCTTTCCGACGAAGGGCTACGCCCGAAACGTCATGCGCTCTCTCTTTCCTTTCCTGAACGTCCAATAATACTATCTATATCACGTCCTCACTTTGTTGTTTTTTTTGTTATTGTTTTTTTGAACTATATATATATATATATATATATATATATATATATATATATATTGTACGACGAATGGGAACGTGAAACTCTGAGTAACAGTTTGTGAAGATTTTTGCAGCTTTAATAAAAGTATATATATGAATCCCTTAACTCTGATGAGAGAAGTATAGATAACTGCTATGGTTGGGGTTAGCTCGCCCATATCAACCTATATCTTCTCGAAACAGCTGTAAGATTTTGTACCTATTTAGGATTCCTCATGAATCATCTTATCCAGACTTTCTTATCTACCCTCCTTATTGATTCTAATACGGACATTCGGACTTCGCAAGTACATCTATGTATTTATATCTATGTATTTATATATTCATGAATTTTTATGCGTTTGTAAATTTTTATATATTTATAAATCTTCGTATGTGTATGCTTATAAATTCTTATAAATGCTTATCATATCTCATATATGTGAACGCATCCATGTATCTTGTATACTGTGGGGAATTTCGATAATTTGATATGGATTGAATGAATATACATACCGACATTTAAAATTTGTTTCTCTCCTTCTTAATTATATATATATATATATATATATATATCCTTTGTCATTTTATCATCTGTTTGCATATATGTATAGATATATATGGATGTTGATGATATACAGGCATGTAATTATGTATGGGTGCCTATACACACTTGTGCGTGCGTTGATGTGGATGTATGAGGTTATGTGTCGTTGTGTGACATAAATATGAAGAGGAGAAAACTTAATTGTCTGACCTGTTACAACTTGTTATGTTCATAATCATTCATCATTATTAATATATATATATATATATATATATATATATATATATATATATATATATATATATATATATATATATATATATATATATATATATATATATATATATATATATATACATATATACATACATACACACACACACACATATATATATATATACAAATACTTGCGAGCATATATATATATATATATATATATATATATATATATATATATATATATATATATATATATATATATGCGCTCGCGTGTGTGTGTGAGTGTGTATGAAGCTATACGGTGATACACAGGCACTCAATCACGAGTGCATTGCATTTCATAGCAGAAACAGTTGTAAGCCAATGAAATTCACTACATAATTTCTTATTCCTTTCTCATCTGTATCATGTGTCTTAACACACACACACACACACACACACACACACACACACACACACACACACACACACACACACACACACACACACACATACATAGTTGAAATTTATAGAAAAACAAAAGACGAAGACAGGTGTAGACACGTGTATATATATATATATATATATATACATATATATTTATATATATATATATATATATATATATATATATATATATATATATATATATACATATACATATAGACACATGTATATATACACACTCACACACACATATACATAAGTATGTATGTATTTATGAGCACGTGTGTGTTTGTATGTGTGTATGTGTGGGTGTGGGGTAAGTGTTTGGTTTTTAAGAGGCGAACGTATCGGATTGTAAACTGTTTAAAACCATTGAAACTCTCACACACAACGAAGTGTACGTATATTTAGTGACATAACAGGCTTCACAAGAGAATAAGAGTGGATAAAGGGGTGGACATAGAATAGGTCAGGGGTAGGGAGAGAGAGGAGGAGGATGAGGGAGAGGGAGAAAGAAAGCAATAAATACTGATGCCTTAATGGATTTATAGATGGACTCAAAGGACTAACGATATATATATATATATATATATATATATATATATATATATATATATATATATATATATATATATATATATATATGTATATATATATGTATGTATACGTATGTTGTGTGTGTATTATATACACAGAGAGAGAGAGAGAGAGAGAGAGAGAGGGGGGGGCGGAGAGTGACTGCTATAGGTGTCACCCAGAATACTCATTAAATATGGAGAGGCGAGGTTACACTTAAAATATACATGGGTTGATAGACACACACACACACACACACACACACACACACACACACACACACACACATCCATATATATATATTTCGCCTGCACTGACCGATCCATTATAACAACTGTCTCTGGTTTATTCAATGAAGGCAAATATTTCACACTTAGATGTAAGTTTGTCAAAACTTTCTCTTTTCAGTTTTTGATTTCAGTGCACATCTTGTGTCTATCTATCTATCTATCTATCTATCTATCTATCTATCTATCTATCTATCTATCTATCTATCGATCTATCTATCGTTCTATCTATCTATCGATCTATCTATCAGTCTGTCTATTTCTCTGTCTTTCCGTCTATCTATTTGTCTGTCTGTCTCTCTCTGTCTTTCTCTCTCCCTCTCTCTCTCTCTCTCTCTCTCCCTCTCCCCCTCTCTCTCTCTCTCTATCTATCTATCAGTCTGTCTCTCTCTCTCTGTCTTTCTGTCTATCTATTTGTCTCTCTGTATCTGTCTGTCTCTCTCTCTCTCTCTTTCTCTCTCTCTCTCTCTCTCTCTCTCTATGTATCTATCTATGTCTCTATTTCACTAAGCACCCACCTTTTATGCTGTTTTTTTTAAAATTCAATTTATCAGTTTCCTTTCTTGTCCCTTTGATAAGACTCAAAAAGCTTATACTTTGTTGTGACATAGAGGAGGTGATATGTTGTGATCGTCATGCCTTTCCCAAATAATAATAAAACGAACTAAGTGGATGGCTGTCCGACTAGGAATCGAACCCATACCATCGGCTCAGCTCACTCCCAATCTTAATTAAAACAAATTCTTACAGTCATTTCTGGGTTTGGTGTGGAAATAAGAGTCAATGGACTTGACCCTTTTATCTTTATCCAGAGGACCCTGGAGGAGGATAAGAATGTGAATCATTTCAGAGGATTTGATCAAGAATATTCAACTTTCCTAAAATTAAATCATTTGTTTGGAGGAGGGGGATGCAGTTGGCTATCTTGTCACCAGTAAATGACTGGTACCGTATTTTATTGACTCTAGTCTAGAGTCTAGAGCAGTGGTTCCCAACCTTTTTCAGGCAAGGGACCATTTTTTACTTGAAAAAATTTCTAGGGACCACTTCTCCTTTTACTTTCTGCTGTTCTATATCAATCGCAGTGTTCAATTGGTACTTATTTTATCGACCCCAAAGGGATGTCGACCACGGTGGAATTTCAACTCAGAACGTAATGAAATGCTGCTAATCATGTTATCGGCGCCCAGAGGATCCTGTAATCCACCTTAACTACTACTACTACTACTACTACTACTACTACTACTACTACTACTACTACTACTACTACTACTAAATTTATTGGAAGCCGAAACTTCTCAATTCGCTCGTGTGAGTTTTTCGTTGCTGATCTTCGGACGATTATGAAAAATAGAACATAAAGTACACTAAACATTTTGAATTGCATGGCACACACTGGTTGATTGGCAGAATGTTACAAAGTAATATTATTGGCTGACGATATATCTATCGTTCTGTTCGGAAGATTAAAAAAAAAAGGGTAAGGATTCGAAATACCATCGTATAATCTTAAGAAATCTAGTATCCAATATTGATAAACGTATGTCTTGTCTTCGGATGGGAGTTGCACACAATAGTACTTTCCATAATGAGGCATCTTGCATAAGTGCTTTCACAACTAAAATGTATCATAGAAACTGCATTTATGTTTCCAAGTGTAAAAATAAATAAAAACATGTCTGGATATACTCCAGTTATTAATCTAAATGTCAGTTCCCATGTTACTAAAAACGGTTTAAATTTAATTTCTTTTCATTTGTCGATCAATCATAAATGTCATTACACGTTTTAGCGGAACCCGATTAAGTTCAGCTGTTCTCGTCAACAAAATATGGCCAGTTCCGCTATCAACAACCGATAATATTGTGACTTATTCCTCCACGGACCTGCATCAATTCTTGTAATTGTTTTTGTGACGGTGTCTTTCAGACATTTTGGTTTTCTATGTTAAAGTCTACCTCGACAATACCATTGCTGCAAGACATTATATTGGCCTAAACAACAATGATACACAACAACAAAAAAACATTCAAAAGCCATCGCTTGATTGTATATCGATTATTATAGTGGAAGTGACTGAATACCACAATTTTGTTACCAACCTCACAACCTCATCACCTCGCAACCAATTAAAGGTATTAAAAGTGAAAGACAATCTGGATACGTGTGGAGTAGCACAGTTTACCTAATATATATTCAGTTCTAATAAAAACAATTGCACATTAATCTGATGGGTTATTCTATGCTTTTGTAGAGTACAAATTCTCAGTGTGACAAGGCGATATCTTTGAATTACATGTACAATCTACCAGATGGGCTTCTTACCGTTTCCGTTTCCCAGTTAAATTAAGAAGCTTTGTTTTGCAACTATGTGGTTTCTAGTTCAGTCCCACTGCGCGGCGGTACACTGGGCAAGTGTCTTCTACTGTAGCCCCTGACCGACTAATGCCTTGTCAGTAGATTCGGGAAACAGAAACTGTATGGAAGCCTGTCCATACAGGCAAACATACGCACACACGCGCACGCACAAACACATATATATGTAACTGAAGCTTATAGAAAATGGATTTGCTAACAATACCAGACTGTGGGATAGAGCTCGGGACCTCGTGGTTCCGAAGTGAACTTCTTAACTATTCGGCCACACAGGTATAGCTATCAAAAATGAGGCGGGAGATGTTACAGGAAATCGATTGAATGGATCTACCCTGTTCCTTTTTTCTAGTACTTAACAGTCCTTCTGGTTTAGACTGAAGGGTAGCAATTTTGAGGGGATGGGGACTATTGATAGCATCGACTTCAGTACAACAAAAACAGCAGCAGCAGCAACAGTAACATCGTCACCGCCACGACGACGACGACGACGACGACCACCACCACCACCAACAACAACAACAACAATACTCCCCTGCTGCCCACTTTACCCTTTTCTGTTAATGTTCCGTTGACCAGAATGCGTTTTGTGTTAAGTTATGTGTTAGTAGTGGTCAGTATTGTGTATTAAGACCGCCCAATGATAGCTGCAATGTCCAGTTATGGTCTGCTGGTCAACAATAATTATTATCAACACCAACTGACACTTTATGATTCATCAGACAAAAATAATATTTCATTAGAATAAAAAGTGACACAAAACTAAAAACAAAAAGGTGAAACCATAGCGACGACATTTTGGTATCGTCTGCTTTTGATCTCTTTTATTATATTTTATTTCCTTTCTTCATTAAAGGTCTCCATTTTTGTTTCTTTTCAGACGATATTTTACTTATATTAATCTAAACCACACACACACACACACACTTGATCCACCACTATTTGACATTCTGACATTCACTCTCTTTCTCACTTGCCTTCTCTCCCTTTCAGTCTTTCTCTTCCTCTCACTCTCTCACTCTCCCTACTCTCGTTCTCATCCTCTTTCTCTCCCCCTCTCTCTCTTCCTCTTACTTTCTCTCCCTTTCTCTTCTCTCCCTTTCTCTTCTCTCTCTCTCTTTCTTCGTTTCTCTATTCTCACTCCCCTTCTCTCTCTCAGTCTCTTCTTCCTTTTTATCGTTTTCTTTTTCTTGCCTCCTTCCTTTTCATCACTTCTTCCTTTCCTCTTATCCTCCCCCCCTCTTTATACATATCTTCTATTTACTTACAAATTCAAGCAATCGCACACACTCAAATTTACACACACACACACATACAAGCACGCACACAATCCACAAAGCCCCCCCCCCCCAATGTACAAATACTCCTCTTCACAGACATAAGTACGGCTGTAGGTGTTTCGACACCATTACGGCGTTCAAATATTTGCCCAACTTTGCTGACATTGGACTTAAGGAAGAACAACAGAGAGAGATGACTCATGAAATGAAGAGAAAAAAAGATGTTTCATCATGAAATTGGCTGACGAATTTGAGAAGGCTAAAATTGACGACATAGAACAAACCCTCGCGTAGTATTTGGGTGAAGTAGTTGGAATTGGTTTGGAGTGGTTCCAGTTATACTTAGTTTGGTGTGATGACGAAGGAGGGAGCCAAGTATTATCTGAGAGCATCAACGCTGGTTGAAACGACTGAAGGGAGTCATAATACCAAGGTATCGAAACCAGTGTGATGTCTAATTGACAGCTAATGAGAGGGATGTCCTATTGGCTAAGCTTCCCAGCCCCATGATTTCGGTTTCATTCCCACTGCGCGTGCGTGTGTTTATTCTTAAACAAGAATACTATTAACATTGACAACAACAACAACCGATTACCTCCACCCATCCTAGGACCTAAACAATAACATTGACTGGAGAAAATAACAGATAGGTTGCCAAGCCTAAGTACTGCACAAAACACTTCTAAAACTTGTAATTTCTGGAATGGGGGAAACGACAAACATTTGTCGTCTCCGCACGTTTATTAATCTACTTTAAGTCCTTCTTACACCCCCACAAAGCGTATAGAACACCTGGTACACAGATGACATCACCCCGTACTCAAGTTCTCACAATGTACCCCAGACACTGTTGCACAACTGCTTCACTCCTACATAATTAACAGAGAAATCTGGTTTTAAAACAACCCAATTAAAAGCAGAACCCGAAACATTAATATCATGAGGGAAAGTTGTGTGTGAATGATGTCGTCCACTAATACCGAAGGATTGCCCGGAATAATGATAAAGGTTTCAAATTTGGCACAAGAACAACCATTTCGAGAGGAGGTGGGGGTGGTTAGTCGATGCCATTCATCCCAGGACTTAATTGATGCTTCATTTTATCGACTCCAGAGGATGAAAGGCAAAGTTGATCCCGGGACAATTTTGAACTGAGAAAGTAATGGACCGGAAGAACAATTTTGTTACCAGCCTCACAACCTCATCACCTCGCAACCAATTAAAGGTATTAAAAGTGAAAGACAATCTGGATACGTGTGGAGTAGCACAGTTTACCTAATATATATTCAGTTCTAATAAAAACAATTGCACATTAATCTGATGGGTTATTCTATGCTTTTGTAGAGTACAAATTTAATATTCATAAACAAGAATATTATTTTTAGTGACTTTGAAGTTTCGGCCAGCAAGGTTATCATACATACATACATATATATGTATATATATATATATATATATATATATATATATATATATATATATATATATATATATATATATATATATATATATATACATATATATGTATGTATGTATATATATATACATATACAAACACACAGAAACACATGCATACATATATGCACGCACACACACACATACACACACACACTTACACACACACAGAGGCAAAGTTGATCTATGTGGGATTTAATAATAATATTAATCAACAACACCTATGAATAATGTACTTGTTTTCACGAATTGCTATTTCGTTTTCAAACCATCGACCTGTCTCTG
>NC_142947.1:47867710-47957710 GCF_046866305.1 Octopus bimaculoides | reverse complement strand
TATTTCGGATGATCCTGTATAAAAACAGCCAGTTATATATTTTTATTATTTAATCATTCGACGTTCACTAATAGGAATTCATCATATAGAATTTTAACTGAACCTTACCATAAACAGCGAACGCTGAAGAAGGAAATATTATTTGATGGAACTGAATACGGACTGTTCCTACATCCCCTTAATATTTCCTGAAACGGCCGTAGGTTTTCAATTGATTTTCAATTTTTCATGATTTTTAATTGACTTTTACCTTCATGATAGCTCCTATTACTGAACTCTCTTCTCACTCGAATACCTGTATCTACACACGCATACATTCTCTTTATCATGTGTGTGCTGGCACTCCGTCGGTTACGACGTCGAGGGTTCCAGTTGATCCGACCAACGGAACAGCCTGCTCGTGAAATTAACGTGCAAGTGGCTGAGCACTCCACAGACACGTGTACCCTTAACGTAGTTCTCGGGGATATTCAGCGTGACACAGTGTGACAAGGCTGACCCTTTGAATTACAGGCACAAGAGAAACAGGAAGTAAGAGAGAAAGTTGTGGTGGAAGAGTACAGCAGGGTTCGCTACCTTCCCCTGTCGGAGCCTCGTAGAGCTTTAGGTGTTTTCGCTCAATAAACACTCACAACGCCCGGTCTGGGAATCGAAACCGCGATCCTATGACCGCGAGTCCGCTGCCCTAACCACTGGGCCATTGCGCCTCCACACATACAGACATACATATATACATACGTACACACACACACACACACACACACACGTACACACTTGCAAAGTTCTCTATGACGAGTACCAGCCTAGTGACTTACATAACTGTGAATTTGTAAACATTCAGAATTCTTCTCCTTCAGATGTTCCGTCTATGCTACATGTTTTGAAACCCTGCAAGTTACCCCCGCGTATTCGAATCGGTTTCAATTCCATGCTCTACACGGGCGTTAAACCTGCTAAAAATAGTAGTCAAATATTCAGTATGCCACACACTCTTGTCTTTAAGATGATCAAGGATGGAATAGTTTTAATAATAGGTTTACCGATCTGGGGGTGAATGCGTTTCTGCTATGGGCACAAGGCCTGAAACTTTGCAGGAGGGCGATAGTCGACTACATGGATCCCAGTACTTGACTGGTACTTAATTTATCGACCCAGAAAGGATGAAAGGCGAAGTAGACGTCGACGGAATTTGAACTCAGAAAGTAAATATCGATGAAATGTCGCTAAACATTTTGTCCGGCGTGCTAACGATTCTGCCATCTCAACTTGCACGATCCCCCTCCACCACCATATCGACAGCATCAGCAGTTGTGAGAGCAATTGCAGCAGCGATCGCTGGAAGCAGCAGCAGCAGCAGTGGTAGTAGTAGTAGTAGTAGTAGTAGTAGTAGAGTAGTAGTGGTAGTAGTAGTAGTAGTAGTAGTAGTCAGTCAGTCATTACTGTTTACATATTAGTGATTAGTGTTGTACATATCACAATAATATATACATCCCTCTTTATATATAAAATATATGTACACACACACACACACACACACACACACACACACACACACACATACTGTACTGTACTATATAAACTAGTGGAGAATTGCTACCAGTTGTATCCTGGGGGTACTTTTACTTCATTGTCACATCTGTCCACACACCAATTGATGACCAGGTGGACGGCTCTCTGAACTCTCTCACTACCACCCAACATCACAGCCCTATAATGATGATGATGATGATGATGATGATGGCAAAGTAAGGATGGCCGTCACTTAGGCATCGGACACGAAGAACTGGTAAGTCTCTCCCTCTCTCTTTCTCCCTTTGTCTGTCTGTCTATTTGTATGTATGTAGAGAGGAAATAATTGTGATTCTTTCTTTCTTTCTTTCTTTCTTTCTTGTCTCTCCACTCCCTTTATCCCCCCCCCCAATCTCCCATATTTTATACACACACAAACACACACAGACATGTGTGAATGACACAAACACACACATGCAAAGTACACACATGCAAAGTACACACCTACACACATTACACGTTCGTAGCACTAGAAGGACAGCGTATAACACACACACACACACACACACACACACACACGCTCACTCACTTTCGCACGAGCGTTTTCATTCGCCCTCTCTCTCTCACTCTCACCCCGTCTCTTCCTCCCTCTCTCCCTCAATCGCCCCCTCCCTCCCACTCCCCAAATGCATTCTTGCATGTGAAAGTGCGTCTGCACATTCTCATACATTCTTTCGCACCCCCTTCCCTAGACACATGCACACTCACACATTGTCACACACTTTCTCTCTCTCTCTCTCTCTCTCTCTCTCTCTCTCTCCCTCTCTCTCCCTCTCTCTCCCTCTCTCTCTTTGGCACATATACTTTCTCCCACCCACCCCCTCACATTCTCTCATCTTCACCCCAAACAGTGTATCTTTCACACACACACGATCTCTTTTTGACACATTCTCTCTTCCACACATACACATACACACACACACATTCTATTCCTTTCTCCCCCCCCCCTCCTCTCTCAAGGACATGAAGAATATGGTAAAATATGGTAAACGTTGGTGGCGGTGGCGGGAGCGGAGAGAGAATGTCTCCAATGTGAAGGGGAGGGGGAAAATGGAGAAAGGCGTTATGGAAAATATAATAAGACGAATGAAAAAAAGAACAAGAAATATTTACCTCAAAAGTTAGACAGAAATAAATAAACCAAAGAATAATCAAAACAAAGTATTTCTATGAACTTGAAACGTCTTGTTGCGCTGATCAAGGTAAGCCCTACAGCACTACCCTCGCAGGGTGGTTCACGGTTGGAGATTCTAAAGTCATTTGTGAGGAGGTCTTTGTATTGGCAAGTGAAGAGGCTGTGTCTCCTGAATCGTTGAAATATATAAGAAAAACCCAAAACCCCTTAAATATAAGAAGATATGTCAGAAAGTCTGAGATTCGAACTGTTCTTCTGTTGTTTTAAGGCTGTTTTAAACTGTGATCCCATTTCCTTCTCGATCTTTCGTCTAGATATTCCTTGTATACATTATAGAAGCATTTTATTAGAATTATTCTTGCGAATTATCGTGAATTTCATTTTATTCCGGTCGACGGCTGCTTCCAGCTCTCACGGGTCTCTTTCAAAAGATCTGGTTTCTTCTTCAACCGAGAGAATTTCCTTTTCGCAGCCAGTGAACTCCTCGCATTTTTAAGTACCACAATCGACTTCATAATCTCTGGACGCAGCAGACTGGCACCAACAGAATGCATGCAAAGACAAGACAAGGTATCTCGGTACCTGTTACTGGTCGATATGCCACTCATACAACCTCCGTCGCAAAGAGAATTAGTTGGGAACACAAACTACTACAAGAATGTTGAAGTTCCTTTGGAATTTCAATGTTGAAACTGATTGAAAAATTCAGGATAACCGACCAGATATCATTGCGAAAATCCATGATGAAAAGATATGGCGTCGCGGTCAGTGGTGCAGCATGTCCAACACCTGTAAAAATTGTGCATTGGGGAAGCAGTACAACTCAATCTTTTATAGAGACATTGACCGGAAAACAACAGCTTTCTCGATTATATTATGGCTACCAGTCATGATGTTATCTTTGAAATAGGACTGACACAATTGCCAAGACAAATCCCATCAAACTTTTTTTAAAATATATTTTAATCTCTTGTAACATAGCAGTTGCATTACTTGTGATCTCCAGACCAGCAGTAAAACCATCGAAAATTCTTTCTTACACACACACACACACACACTCTCTCTCTCTCTCTCTCTCTCTCTCTCTCTCTCTCTCTCTCTCTCTCTCTCTCCCTCCCTCTCTCTCACACACACATACACACACAAGGGCCTGAGCATTCTGGAGTATGTCGTTCTCTTCAAGGATATCTTTATCACCACTGAAAATACCATTGTTTATTTTATTATATCCTCGAACCGGCTTTCAATTTCTCTTAATCCCAGCAACGGCATTTGTCAAATATTTCGTTATGAGCAATCATTTCCCGTTTGCTGTTATAGACTTCACTGCTACCGTTTGAACTCTTCAGATCTCGTTTAGTCGGATAAGAAGGTTGCTTCCAGTTCTTATTTGGATCCTGAGTAAAAATGGGTTGAATAATAACATTGTCTTCCAATAATCCATGGCCGTTGTCATTGAAACAAACTCCAACCTGCTTCCCACCGTGTATTCTACACTTTGGGAGAATTGATTGGTTGTCTGTTGTAATACACACACCAGCTTACGTATTGGAATAGACTTCATTTTCTTCAATTAATTCTTCGTCCTTCTCATGCACATACACCTCACCCCATGCTGCCCATGATGGATTTTGTCATGTTGTAGTATCAGGTTGCTACATGTCCAAACGATTTGAAATCTTGTTCCATTCAACTGAAATTTGATTTTTGCAAAGCTACTTGGCCGTAATAATCTTCGAGCTGGGTCTCCTTCCACGCCCCGCCACCACATTTTCTCTGCCAGGTTTCGAAACTTGACTCAGAATCTAGAAAACGATTCTTTACATAATGCATTGCTATTTATACCATTGTATTCTATGAAAACTAATGTCAACGACGAGGACTGTCAAGTTGCGCCCTCTGGCGAGCGTAGAAATATTATTAATGATTCTATTTTTGTTTCGCAAAAAATGGCTGGGGGCATTTGTAAAGCACCTTAATTCGGTATTAGGAGGTGCTAAGGTATAAAAGGTTGAAAACCACTTCAGAAAAGGACTGGAAGGGGCCATGTTCTGTTGGCGACAGATTTAATAAGGAAAAAAGAAAACATGAAATTTTTCTGCTAGCGTACGAAGAATGTGAGTGAGAGGTGTCAGCGGTTTTTATCCGACAAATTATAATTAAAAATTTACTAAAATTTAAGTCTATCATGTGAAAAGATCAAAGTTCATAGTGACACGTCTTCAATTATCTCCACATCATAATGACGTCATAAATCATTGTGTTTTTTTAGGACGTCATAAAGGTATGATAAGAGATGTCTGGGTGTCACTTCGGTCTTTGTCCTCCGCACATACAAAAAGTATTCACTTCGTCAAAAGTAAATGGCTTCCAGGAGACAAAAAAAAATGAAACTGTTTTCCTACAAAATGAATCTACTGAGAAAGGAAAATTAAAACTATTTCGTGTCATTATCGTAGTTGGATCCAGCAAATATTTAAATTTCCTCATTAATATGAGCAAAGATGGCTATTAACTGTTCAGGTGTATGGAATGTTAATAGAAGAGATTTGAAACAATTTTAGACAATGAAGCCTTCTTGGCTCCCCTTCTCTTCCGTTCGTCCCTTTGTTGGCAGCCATTCCGTCTGCAGCCGTCGCTGGTCTTCGTTTTTTGGCAATCGAAAAGCATGACCCGTAATTCTGGAGGTCACGTCTAGAAAGATGTGTTTAAACCAGGGAAGCGAGCAAAGCGCGCGGTGCGATTAAGGATTAAATTTGTTGATCTGCGTTTAGATCGCGAAATATTGTAAATCAGTGTTGCCAAGATTCTATTGATCTTTAAGTATTGGATTCAGGATTTACATTAAGAAACAGTTTGAATTTTTGGAGCAGAGATCCTATTGATTTTTGGGGGGTTTGTGACCTTAAAATTCGATTTTGAATGGTTCATCTAAAAATATATCTTTCTTTCGGGGTTACTTTCTGCTAATAATTGATTAAATATTGATACAAGGTCAGCAGTTTTAGAGGGAGGGATTAATCTATTCCATTAACCCTAGTACTTTATTTTATCGACCCTGAAAAGATGAAAGGCAAAAATGCTCCCGGCAGAATTTGAACTCGTAATGAATCGGAAGAAATACCGCAAAGCAATTTCGTTCGATGCTCTAACGATTCTCACCGAATTGTTTTTAATTTGTCCCAAAGCCAGTAATTTTGAGGGGAGGGACTTAGTATCGACTACATTGCTGCCGGTACTTGAGTGCTGCTTAATTTAATCGACCCCAGGAGAATGACAATCAAATCTGACCTCGGTAGGAATTGAACTCATAATGTGAACGGCCAGTCGACAATTTCTATCAATCCACCACTTTTTAGTAGTAATAACAAATAATTAAAATTCATTTCTTAATTTATTTCTTATTTTGTAGCTAATTAAAGTAAAATAGCAAATATTACATTGTCAGATAAATTCCTTCGCTTTATATATATATATATATATATATATATATATATATATATATTGTACTCCATTGTCTTGTGTTTGAAAAGACGTAATATTTATTCAGATTTCAAAAACGATAAACAAAAGAACGGTTCTACAAAAGCCGCTAAAAACACTTCGATACAAATATTTTTCGTGTTAATTCTAATAACATTGGAAAAGATTAAAATAAATGAAAGAAAAAATCAAATAAACAAACGAATTTATTTAACAATTCAGTAAATTATTCGTTGAAATTATCAGTTGAATAATAAAAATTTCAAGTAGAGCTGCGAAAGCATTGATCGTTTTGTGACATTAAAATTACTTTTCTATAAATTTGATGGCTTTTTTAAAGCCGAGGTGCGAAAATGGGGCAATAAAAATAATTTTAAATACATTTTTATGATTATTTTAGTTGGTCGTAAAACAAGAACAAAAACAAACGATGAAATATGAAACTATATTAGCGCCAAAAATTTTACATCTTTCAATTATACAAGATATATTTATGAGGTCAAACTAAGCAACTTTTAATTAAAATGCTTTAATACATTAATTATAAATCTTTAAACACCTAAGATGACACAATATTGGTTTCAGATTTTGGCACAAGGCCATCAATTTCATAGGAGGGTGTCAGTCATTTCCAATGATCAACTGGTACTTATTTTATAGATCTCGAAAGGATGAAAGGCAAAGTCGACCTCGACAGAATTTGAAGTCAGACCGTAAAACACGAACGAGGCATTTTCCCCGGCGTGCTAACGACACAGAGGATTAAGTTTAAATTAAAGAAACGATTTCTTTTGCAGTTTAGTGAGTTGTGAGGTGGGGATGATGGCGTAGAAGTTCTTAGTTGGTTTTATCTAATTATTGTTTGTAAGTCTCGGGATATTTGTTCTGGATCACTGTGCAGTAGATTCAAATCCTATCGAGGTGAACTTTACCTTCCATCCTTTTAGAGTCGATACATAGTATTGGTACTGTCCTATCTCTGTGTGTCTGTCTATCTGTGTCTCTCGCCCTCTCTCTCCTTCTCTCTCCCAGCAGTTACATCCTGGTTGTTGGATCAGGGAATCAAGATGCTGCCTGTCTGCTCGCGACTCCACAGGCACCTAAAACAGTTCGTGAAAGCACGGTACATACTATCGAGTCATGCTCGTCTGACAATGTCTCCCACTCTTTGTCTGTCTGTCTGTCTGTCTATTTCTCTCTTTCTCTTTCTTTGTCTCTCTTTTTATCTATCTATCTCACTCTGTTAATCACACTTCCTTCCTTCTTTTCTTTCTCTCTCTCTTTCATTCTTTCCTTCTTTCTTTGTCTCTGTCCATCTCTCTCTTTCCATCTCTGTCTCTTTCTTGCTCTCCCCCTCTCCCTCCAGCTTCCACACCCTCAATGTTCGTCTTTTTTTTTATCCCTAAATCTGGCTCACAAAGGATTCTCAACGTTGACAATAATTCTTCAGTTCGAAATGTGTGTGTCCGCGCATGCGTGCGTGTATATGTGTATGTATGAATGTATGTATGCTTGTGTGCATGTGTGTGCGTTTATATATATCTATATCTATATATACATACACACACACACACATACATATGCATACACAAACACACATAATACATATTACGTATGTGTGTGTGCGTGTGTGTGTGTGTGTGTGCGCGTGTGTGTGTGTGTGTGTGTGTAGTATATCATATATAGAATGTGTATGAGTGCGTGAGTGAGCACTGCACGCGCGCGTACAGTGTACTGTTTTGTGCGCACACAAACGCGTTAAATGACACCATTTTTCATATTTAAATATTTTTTGGTAACGGAGATTTCATCTCTATTATAAATGAATGTAACGTAGTAGAGGTCATTCATCTCCACTTGATAAACGAGCGAAGTAGATCATACGTACGTGCCACGTTCGGGAATTGAACTTGTCCCGCCGAATTGTCTTACGTACATGTCCCAACACAACAACCACAGTTTGTTGACCAGCCCCAGGGAGATCCTGTCACACAGAAGATAATAGAACTGGTTACCCTTGGATGGATACTTTTGATCTTTTGACGTCACGTATCTGACTCTTTCTCACGACTGGTTGGATTGTAATGTAATTACAGAATTTTATACGTACGTACATACATACATATATACGTACATACATATATATATATATACATACATACATATATACGTACATACATATATACATTCATACATACATACATACATACATACATACATACATACACACATACATACATACACACATACATACATATTATATACATTGAGAAGTCATGGACGCATATTTTGTACAGGTAAGTTCTCGGAACTCAAGATATCACTTTTCTACCAAATGTATCGATTGACTTTATTGTTGATGAAATTTCTCTATTTCAAGTTATTGATCACAATTACTGCTAAATTGCTGATCTAATTAGGCAGCGTGAAAGGTTTTCACACCGCCAGATTGAATGGTACTGCCCAAAATTCTCCGCATGCACAAATCTTCCGTTAAAATGGAATGCACTGATCTCGTACTTATTCTTACTTTGTAAGCAATTTCCTGGAATGTTACACGACAGTCTTCCATGGCTATTTGACGAATCTTCTCAGTCGGTTCCTCGTTTCGGTCTGAGCAGGCGTTGCTCACCACTGAAGTACGGCTGCGTTTGTAGAGGTTGTATCAATTCTTGATCTGAGTTTTGCCCATGGTATCATCGTCAAAGATCTGCTGAATCTTCTGGATAGTTTGAGCTTGGGTATCACCAAGCTTTTGGCAAAGCTTGATGCAATAATTCTACTCGATGGAAACGAAAACCCGATGAGTGCGCACTACACGTCTGTAGCCTGTGTAATAATCGAGGAAGGACGCGGCCAGCCGGCGAGAAAATTTTCACACATGCGCAGGAAGGAAGGCGTCACCTCACACCCAAAACATTTTACTCACGTGGTATTAGTTTTGGCGGGGAAACTAAAAGTCGGATACTTTTTGAGTGCACCTTGTATATATCATGTGCCTATGTGGACATATGTTTCTGTGCGTGTACACCACACACTCGAGCGTTTGTGTATCAATGTATACGTATGTGCATGTATAATGAATAATATTTCCATATATATATATATATATGTAGTGAAACTACCTATCGTCACTAGATACAAAACTACTATCGCCATTACATACAATCTTCTCATTTAAATATAAATAAATGCGAGCGTAGTAGAGAACCCATTCCTTGTCATCACGTGACTGATTATTATTCGAATCGGCAACTTCTTCGAACCTTTCCCGCCAGAACGCAAACTGACCAATCACGGCCCCTAATAAGGTCATGTGATAGAGTAAAATTCTGAAGCCATCGGGAGCCCATAGTTTGTTATAAATAGCTTTAACTCATACCCAATAATTTGTCTCGGTCCAGTTTCTCTTTGAGAACTGTTCCGTGTACCACACGACAGCAGCAGCAATTCCAGCGACCACTTCAACAGCTTCGTCCAGCCAACGATGACCACCGCCGTCGCCACATCAGCAACAAGAGTCTACGACTACTATCCAACATCATCATCATGACCAACACGATTCTACGATTACTACTACCGAGCATCAATCTCCACCAGCGTCAACACGACTTACTATGTACACCAAACCAAACCTCCGCGGCACATCTCTCTCTTCGATTCTGTTAGGTGATTCAGCTTCACCACGGTAAATAAACAGACAAGAGTTCTTAAACAGACAAGAAATTCTCAGCCAGCGACGAACATCTGTATAACAAGAATCACGGCCCGGCATCGATGCCACGACATCACAACTAGTGATCAGCACTGCCACACTCAGCCTTTCCTCACTTTCACATACAGAACTTTTCCTATAGTGTACTAACGAACTGGTATAATTGCTCACGTGTTATTGACTCTCTTTCTATCTGCTGTAAACACTCATACACACATGTATCACTCACATACACACTTTTCTTTGTATGACGGCCTGTCTTTGATTATGCTCTTATATGTCGCATTCACACTCTCACACAGACATACATCTTTAACGCTACAATAAATATCTCTGTTATTCATCTTATACGGTTGTAGTTTTTCATTACTGGTCATCTATGTTATCGTCGCATAACATATCATTGTATATCATCTTCGATATATTATTATTGTGTGTTCGACCGTGTGACACGTTTAAATAAAAGGAGTCCTCTGTTTTTCCATTCGTCACCATTTCTCCTTTTATGAGTTCGCACGGTCGTCCCTTACACATATATATATATATATATATATATATATATATATATATATATATATATATATATATACATACGCACGCCTTGACTAAGTGATTGTAGGTTTGTACGTGAATGTATGTCTGCGTATATATATACGTGTGTGTGAGTGTTTGTGTGCATGTATTTATTCGCTTGTAAATAGAAGGACAGAGAAAAGGAAAGGAAGAATGGGGGGGAGGGGAGAGGGGTGGTAGAGAGGGAGAGGGAGGGGTGGTAGGGCTATCAAGATGTCGCTGCCATATTTAATGTGTCAATGTTTAATGGTTTACTTAAACTTCCGTCTTGTTTGATGAATGAACATCACACCTTCACCTTTGCGTCTTCGTCGCTTTTTTTACTAATTAATGACGCGTATGTTGGTATTTGTGTATGTGTGTGTAATATATATATATATATATATATATATATATATATATATATATATATATATATATGAGTGTGTATATGATCAACCTAATCAACTCCATAAGCCAGATATCAATTTACACACACTGTCGTTTCTTATGTTATTATAAATCTACGTTTTTTTTCCATCAACTCTTTGTAAAGACACATAGCGTTAGCCCCACCCTGGGACCCATATAACTGGCATAGTGCAGGGTGACCCTATGTTTCCCTGTTGTGATCCCATTTCCCTTATCTGACCATGAAATTACAAACGATATTTAAGCAGGGGACCCAGTATCAACAAATCTATCGTCCCTTATTACTTATCTAATTTATAACAAATGTAGAAGATTGAATGACGGAATTAGCTTAGAAGTAATGTTTAGTCGAGTGTTGGTAGGTGGCGACCTCTAAAATAGAAATTTGGCGGACCCTAATTAAGATGGCTGGTGAAGATGTTTGTTGGGCTGAGTACGACAATAAATTTACAAATGAAATCCAGCTCACAGGGATTAGGGTTGAGGCGTTTTTACACCTTGCGATTTTATTTCAAAAGATGGAAAATCAGGACACTTTAGATGAAAGCTGTAAAAATGTCCCCTACAATGAAGTGGAAATCTTCTTCATGTAATTTTACACAAACGGTTGTAGTAAAATCTTAAACGAAAATATCTCAGTCTGATATTTTTTTATTTGTCGGGTCAGACGAGACAGAGAATCTGTGCCCATGTCCTCCATAGGATCCTACCCTGTCCTTGACTGGGGAGGTTGATGCCGTTAATATTCCTCTTGAACCTTTGTAAGTTAACACTTGGTGGATGGACCTGAACAGGAAGGAGTTCTAGGGAAAGGCGACGTTCCGGGAAGGAAGGACTCGTTTGGTAATTAACGTAGGGGTTTGGAGGTTGAATGCGCATTGGGGTGATGGAATGAGGAGAGGCGTGTAGGTTGGAAAAGCCTGGGAGAAGCAGCATGACACCAATATTCCGACGACCAATGGCCGTTCTGTAGTAGCGGTAGAAAAGGTAGAGAGAGGAGACACAGCACACCCGTGAGACAGAGATTGGTGTCTGTCTGCAAGTGACTTTAAGCCAATCAGTCGGGTGGTCATTTTTGGATGCGGTTCATGATGACTAAATTGGCAGCAGCACCGTTAGGTTTCGTTGCTGCTGCTTCAGCTGAGAGAATCGACCTTGCATAGGCCCTCAAAATATAATTTTATGAAGGGTCCTTTCAATACAGACCCTTAGAAAGACATCCATTTTTATGGTTTACTCAAATGAGAAAGGGACATTTTTTATAGGGTTTCCGAGATTGGCGATAGAAAGGGGTAGCAGGTACTCTTAGACCTGGTCTAAATGCTTGTAACAAAAAGGACTCTACTAAAGTCCTATGTATTCTATGTCCGAAAACGTAGACTGTGTGGTCACGGTTGGAATGCCTTTGATTTCTAGGTGTCTTCCAGGGAGAAACAACAACAACAGCGACAATAACATTACTACTACTACTAGTAGTAGTCGTAGTAGTGAAGGAATGAGAGAGGAGAGGGAGAGGGTTGTTGGTAGGGATGAGGTTAACGTCGTGATGTTTGTAAAGATCAGACAAGGACAAAGTTTCAGGTGAAAGGCATGATGGGAAGGTGAGGTGTTGGGAGGAGGGGGTCACAGTTTAGAGAAACAATAAACAAGTGAGGATTGTGGGATAGATTTCATTATTAATTTGATCCGACTTCTTTAATAAGAAAGTTGTTAACTGAGACACACACTCCACCACCACCACCGACAGACGACTTCTCACACACCTCTTCACTACCACACGATATACATCCATACATCCATACACACACACACATATATATATATATATATATATATATATATATATATATATATATATATATATATATATATACACCACTGCGCCGCCGCCATCACCTATACACCACTACACAACTAAAGTACCCACACTGCCACCCCCACCTCACGGACTCAATAACCTTAGTTAAATACAAGTCAAATTGTTTGCTGATATGAGAAACGTGCTGAAAAACACGCACGCACACACACACATACACACACGTACACACGCATGCATGCACATATTCACACACACACACATAGATTCAACACACATATACATGCAAACACTCACGCACATATATATCTACACAAATACACATTCATAGACTCCAATACGCAACTTACACACACACACACACACACAATCCGGAATGGGTTGTTCGGATTCTGGATTCCCTAGAAATATTACCAAGGGAAACCCTTCGTAGTCACTCGATCATCAAGAAATAGTAGCCAAGTTCCCCTCAACTCACATCCGACGACGATGACGGTAGAGTTGGAGATCGTATTGATAATGACAAAGTTTACCTCAAGCTATACTTGTAATCATATATTTTTCCAACCGGGACAATCCAGACTTTTATCAAGACAGTTATCTATTTGTGCCCTTCCCTTTTTCATTATCTATTTGTGTCCTTCCTTTTTCAAGAAACAGCAGTGTGTATGTTTATTCATGGTGGTGGTGCTGATATTTGGTTGCTACTTTTAGTAGGTCAGGTGACCTCATCGATGTTGCATCGTTGACTGCCTGCATCTAGCGTTCAGTAATGTGACAGACATCAATAATTTGGAAAGTCTTACATAACGTCAAATTAGTCTTCTTTATTTTCTGTCATTTATAATACATGTAATTTATATATTATATATATTTTCCAGATATTTTGGTTGCTCGTCTGTCTGTTTGTCATTTGAGACATCGCCTTTCATGATGATGGCTACACTGAAAGTCCCGCCTTTGGCCGTTCCAAGTGCCTACATGAAAAGAGGGCCACACCTATCAAGTTTAGAGTCTTGCAGTGGATCTGTAGATTTAGCAAACTCAAACAAAAATTTGATTGACGTAAAGCAGACGACAGAAACATTGAAACAAGCCAATGGCATTGGATCATGTCTGGATAATATCGCTTTTGAAATTGAAGACGAAATTTCCAAAATAGAAACCAAAAACGGTTTTGCTCCTTCTATCAAATCGACGCCCGATAATAGTTATTCTGATGCCATCGCATCCACTTCAAAGGACGAGATATGTTTCACCATCACCGGAAGCAATAACAACGAAAGTATTAGCAGCAGTGGTGACACCCAGCGGAAAGAACCGGACATTTCCGCAAATGATTCAACCATTACATCACGGCGGAGTAAAAATGTTCAAATTTTGGATTTTTCAAACAAAAAGGTCAGTTTTAAAAACTGTTTTTCTTTCATTAGATATTCCATAAGATTAAAGTTTAAAATCGGACTTGGTACATATAAGGATAGCGGACATAATGAAACAAACTGCATTGAATCGAAACGAAAGATAAATAAATAATCTTTATGGAATGAAAGAGCTGATGTAAATGTTTATTTGTTGGTTGGTTGGTTGATTGATTGATTTCTCCTGTCAGGCTTCACATCGTATAGAGAGAGAGAGAGAGAGAGAGAGAGAGAGAGAGAGAGAGAGAGAGAGAGAGAGAGAGAGATAGAGAGAGAGATAGAGAGAGAGAGTGAGTGAGTGATAGAGAGAGAAGTGCAAGATAAGTGCATATACTGAGCTTGGTGATTGTCAATAAGTAAGGGAACGCTATAAACACACAGACACGCGTTGAGAAAGAACCAGTTGATCCCTGAGGTCGATATAAACTAATAATATTTGAAACTAATAATCGTCAGTAAAGGCGAAAGTCGACGACCAGACGTCCATCGCAGAAACAACGTTTCCATAAAATTCATCAAAACCAGTTTTCTTTTCCCGCCTTTTACTATCCAACGACTCCCTCTCTTTCTCTCCCTCCTCTTTCTCACTCTGTTCCAATCCATGCGGTTCTTCTTCTTCTTCTCCTTCTCTTTCTTCTTCTTCTTCTTCTTCTTCTTCTTCTTCTTCTTCTTCTTCTTCTTCTTCTTCTTCTATCTCTGCTCCCATCCACTCCACTGTGTCACCCCCTCCTTCTCTTCTTTATTCTTTACCTTTCCTTTCTCACACCATCCCTTCTTCCTCCTCCTCCTCCTCCTCCTCCCCCTCCTCCCCCTTCTCCCCTCTCCTTTACCCTTCCTGCTCTTCCTCTCTTATCCTCCCTTCCCCTCCCACACGCATCTAATGTCGTTAGAAGCTTCTTCCTTCAGTTTGGATCGCATTTGCCGGTAAAACAACATCAAAACTTCAAATACACACTTCTATACACACATCACACCCGCACTCATACACACTCACACACACGTACACGCACCGTTGCATACACCTGCGCACATGCACACATCAACAGCTACACACACACATACATACTTCTATACACACGTACACATAGTTGCATACACCTGCGTACATACACACATCACCCCCGCACTCATACACACAGCTACACACACACAGACATACACACACACACACATAGCTACACACACAATATATATTTCCAATGGCTGCTCTTTCTTCGAGACTAAAATCCTTGGAACATGGCAGATCCTTCTCAACGACGGCCATTGACAGAATTGGAATTTCTAAAACGTCTACGTCTACCTTGGAGAGAAACATACGAAGGGTTCGGTTCGCCAGTCTATTATTCCCTCTTTCCATATCTGCCCCAACCCCACTTGATAAAGCTAAACAGCTGACGACTCAGGATCAAATCCCGCCAGCGACTGTAACACCAAAGGTCAGAGTACTTTCGCTTTCTTTCTGTTTTTGTGTGTTTTTAAAGGTTTATTTTGAGGAAAGGGGGTGGCCGTCAGGGTTGGGTACCCGATAACGGGCCAAGAGTTCGTATCCAAGTATTGATATTGCGTTTGTTCCTGTTTGTTCTGGTCACATGCTCAGTCCACCCAGCCGTAAACAAACGAGACCACGGGGCAGTGGAGTTGTGTAAGCAGACCAACAACTTGTTGGTTTGCTTATACAACAGTAATGTCCGTTTCTATAGGCATCAGTCCTATACAGAGACTTACACACACACTGACACACACACACACTCAAACTCTTTCATTTTCTCTTTCTCTTACATACATGCACATACACATTCACATACGCACACATATAGTGACACACGCACATACACACACATACAGTGACACACACACACACACACACACACACACACACACACACACACACACACACACAGACACATACACACTCACAGATACACAATATCCAGTGGTTACTTTGTCAGAGAAACACTCCCTCTACAAAAACAGGCATCGGTATATATAAGTTCTGACCATTTGCTTTTGTAGTTTTGTTTGCGGTAAATCATGCCGGGAACCTCTCTGCATACCGTCAACAATCGTGTGCGAACAGTAATGGTGTTCCCCGGCCCCGATAATGTTTTCCTACCGAAGCAGTGTCACGGCGAACCCTTTCACCTCGCTCGTCATTCGATGCTCCACAGCTTTCACGGGGGGAGAAAAAAAACATCAAGATGAGAATCGAGAAAATTTAACTCCAGAGGTATGTTGTGTTCTAATTCTTGGTAGAATTGAAACAGGTTTTCGATGAAAACTTTATAAACTTCAACCCATTTATTTCCAAGAGAATTATTTGCGACCATTTTGATCAACCGGACTTGCCATTGCCTTCCAAATCATCATAAACTGTTTTGTTTTCAATCAGGACCGACAAATACACCTCACAAATTGCTACAAATTTGTCTTTCCGATGTAGGAGAGCTGTCCGTGGTCCGTAGCTTTTGAAAAGTTTTTGATTTGTCCAACTAAATACGCAAGCGGATTTTTTTTCTGACTCAAGAAGAAACAGATTAAGACTAATATTTTCCGTTGTGTTTAAGTGATTTTCGGTCGTTTATAAGAGGACATACAGTTCATCTTGAGACACTTTATGCAGTAGTCGAGGTACACTGAAAAAATTCCTGATCAAAAGACATGTAATCTCCATGCCTCTCATTTTCTGAATCTAAAAACAGGGGCATATATTTGAGGGTGCCTGAAAGTCCATCACCATGGTAACATGTCCGAAGAGTGTCGTAGCGTTGTTTTCCCTTTTTTGAATTTGCGCTTTTAGAGATTTTCGGAGTCATGCAAAGGCGGCAGCTATTGCTATGATCTGAAGGTTCTCTCCAGAGCAGGGTCTTGCGAAGAGCATGCGCATTTTAAATACCCTGAACAGGTACTGTAAGAAAAATGGTGGGCTGCCAGTAAACTCCTATATTAATTGCTTAGTTTGCCATCGAAATATAAATGGGAAATTCCCTAATTGCGGAAGTAATTTTACATTTTATCGACGAAGAGGCGGTGCTCCAGCATGGCCACAGTCAAATGACTGAAACAAATAAAAGAATATACATATATACACATATATTTACGTATGTCAATTGGCGTTGACATTTTCCTCTCTTACGGGGTCTGTCGTTTGCTTTCCTCCTTCTCGTTCTCTCCCTTTCTGAATTTATTTTTCTCACTCACACACACACTCTCTCTCATTCTCTCTCTCTCTCTCTCTCTCTCTCTCTCACTCTCTCTCACTCTCTTTCTCTCTCTCTCTCTCTCACTCTCTTTCACCCTCTCTCCCTCTCTCCCTCTCTCACTCTCATTCTCTCTCAGTCTTTCTTACTCACTCACTTTCATTCTCTCTCTCTCTCTCTCTCTCTCTCTCTCTCTCTCTCTCTCTCTCTTATAGACACTGTCGGTAATATCCACTTGTAATGTCTCCCCTTTTCTCTCTTATAGACCCTGTCCCTCCATCTGTAACTTCTCTCTTCCTCTTTACCGATTCTCTTCGTCTCTCTCAGTTTTTCCATCCGTTTCTCTCTGCAAAATGAAATATTCGGATGCCATTAATTCATGTTCGTCCCTCAGGGAATTGTCACCATGCACAAATCATCTCGTTTCTCTGTCAAACACAACCCCCCCCCACACACATACTCATTCACACACATTGACATATGTACAATCACCAACATATTTAAGCACACATACGCGCGCGCAAATAAAACACTACAATACATGATATGTATTATCAAAGAGCTTGGACTAATGGCGGACGAGAAGGTAAGCAGAGATTCAAATAGTTATGTTGGATTTTCTTCTTCAATTTTCATTGAAAACACAATATTTTATATTCATTTCTTTTATGCACCAAGAATTTTTGTGAAATTCTTTCTCAATATTTTTCAACAATTGCGTAATATGACTAATGAGACTGTATCTAGTTCCTTGTGTGTCGTCTGCTGCAAAAGATGAAATTTTCGTTTCCATATTGGTCGTTGTTATGGCTATGTATTGGTTTGTTGCGCCAAGCACACATCATCATCGTATTTATTATACCATGTCATATTGAATATATTGTTTTTGGATGAGTGTGTGTGTGTGTGTGTGTACATACATACATACTTACATACATACATACATACATACAAATATATATATATATATATATATATATATATATATATATATATACACACACACAGAGACGTAGGAGTGGCTGTGTGGTAAGTAGCTTGCTTACCAACCACATGGTTCCGGGTTCAGTCCCACTGCGTGACACCTTGGGCAAGTGTTTTCTACTATAGCCTCGGGCCGACCAAAGCCTTGTGAGTGGATTTGGTAGACGGAAACTGAAAGAAGCCCGTCGTATATATGTATGTATATATATGTATGTATGTGTGTGTGCGTGTTTGTGTGTCTGTGTTTGTCTCCCCAACATCGCTTGACAACCGATGCTGGTGTGTTTACGTCCCCGTACGGTTCGGCAAAAGAGACCGATAGAATAAGTACTAGGCTTACAAAGAATAAGTCCTGGGGTCGATTTGCTCGACTACAGGCGATGCTCCAGCATGGCCACAGTCAAATGACTGAAACAAGTAAAAGAGTAAAAGAGTATACATACGTATACACACACACACACACACACACACGGAGAAAGAGAATTAATAGAAGGATTGAGGCACAGATACAGAGATATGTTTGGTGTGTAGTAATGTACAAAAAAAGACACTCTTTGTATCGTGTATTACACACACACACACACACACACACACACATGTATATATGACTTAGTAACATGTTTCTATATTTAACCACGTGCAAACAAAAACACCCTCTCGTCCCTCCGAATATTGACCCAGCGGAACATCCAGGAATTTACGTCTGGGAAAGCGAGAGAGCTGCGCCAGTACTTGGCTAGTACTTGTTTTCAGCTGAACACACTGGAACAACGTAAAATGAAATGCCTTGCTCAAGAACCCGTGTTCAGAAATCGAATGCATACTTCACGATAATGAACTTAACCTAAAATTTATGTTACGCGCATTCACATATACACGCACCCACACACACACACACACACGCGTATACACACACGCACATACACACAGACGCATACGTATACATACATGTGTATGGTGTCGAAATTGCGATGACATTTAGTTGACAATTGATGAAGGACAGAGATATTCTGCTTTTCCTGTAAATTCCTTTGTCGTACCTTTTCATTCGACACACACACACACACACACACACATACACACACACACACGCACACACACACACACACACACACACACACACACACACACACATATATGGTAATTTTTTTTACCAAATAAACACACGCACTATATAATCGTTCTTCACTCGTCTATTACTGTTCTTATTCTAACTCGACCCAGGATACATCCTTAACTCCAGAACGGAGGTCTTCGGAGCGTGCTTACATTTCAGGAAATTCATGCTGGCCTATTGGAACCCACAATCGAGTAGGGTCACCGGCGATCGATAGCCAAAGGGGAACAGTCCATTTTGTTGACATTGAGTAGCGGGATCCTTTCCTCCTCCATAGTCTAGAAAGGTCACTTACTAGACAGGCCTTAAGCCAACAGGTTTTAGGATCTGCTAATACGCCATAAAGTTAAACCCTTTATGGATGTCAAACCTAAGGTAGTCCCATAAACCGGCCTTATCTAACTTTAATGTGTGTGTGTGAGTGCGGGTTTGTGTGTGTGTCTGTGTGTGTGTATGTCTGTGTGTGTGTGTGTGTGTGTGTGTGTGTGTGTGTGTGTGTGTGTGTGTGTGAGAGTGCCTGTGTGTATTATGTAGAATATGAGGAGCTTAGTTCACTGGTGATCTAAACGAATAGGTACGCTGCGTAAGTGCTATAATTGGTCATCCGTTAGGTTCCAAGTTGACACCCATACACATACACACATATATACACGTATGTATATTCTTTGACTGTTTTAATGTGTTAATGCCATTTTGCGCAAAGGTTACACGTTTACATATCATTAAATAATAATGAATGTACTCTCCAATTATATTATATTGTGTATATATATATATATATATATATATATATATATATATATATATATATATATATACACACACATACATACATACATACATACATATATATATATATGTGTGTGTGTGTGTGTTTGTATGTATATAAACATTTATATATATACGTCTGTCCTCCCACTCGATCTGTTAAGACTTTCCGTTTCTCCTTCGCGCCAGCCTACTACGTTCGTCTGATAGTCGAAAGACCCTTTCTCTTATTTATTTCTGTTGTAATTGTACAATTATTTTCATTTTGTTGTATAGCCGAAAGGCGTTTGTCCATTATTTCATCCCGTTACCTTCGTCCATTTGTCGAAAGACTCTTTCTGTTATTTATTTATTTATTTGTAAATGTACAATTATTTCCTTCTTGTTATATAGCTGAAAGGCGTTCGTCTGTTGTATGTGTATCATTTTAGCTTTCTTGTTCTTGTTTTCGTTCTTATTTTCGTTCTTTTATACATTCGTTTGCTTTTCATAAAACTTTAATGCCTTTAGCTTAACGCTCTAGCACTTGCCAGATTCGAGCGGTCTCAAGGATAAATAAGTGCGAAACCGCTAGGGCTTTCCGGACTCTGACTTATGAGGAAATCTGCTGCGAATGGTCCGTGTATCAATGTTTTTGACTAGTTTCCCGTTTGTTATGTTATCGTCTATTTTTCCGTATGTTGTTTTTTAAATAAATTTTATTTTCAAGAAAAATCGCACGCCCCTCTCTGTCGACGCCTCCCTCTGCGCCTTTGATATTTGTGTCCCTATTCTAGCTTTTTCATTATTCCATAAAAACTCACTGTTTTATTTATTGTTTTTTTTTTTATTTTCAGGAACCACCGAAACAAAGTTACCTGAAGAGGTTCCAGCTTCACTTTATGGTCGCCATCACGTTTCTGTTCATCATCGGAAACCTCAGCGCAGTGTGGCACTTTCACGAAGAAGAAAGACTGGCCATCAAAATGGGACAGCGCATCTCCTTCGACACATCCAGTCGTGTTCTTACATTCAAAGATGCACCCTGGAGGTCGCAGCAGTTCAAAGGTTATTTGGCAAACAACATACCGAAAGGATGGCTGCCGCTCGACTGTTCAGCCGACAAGAAGAATGTGTCAAAGATGTGCATGCGCTGGAAAGGAATTGCCAGAGTGAATTTGGAATATCATCGAGTGGGATCTCTGTCCTGTTTCAATGTGAAGTGGGACGCTGACAACAAGAACGAAGTTCTTCGAGATTGTTACACCAGTAGCCTTGATTGGTTTGGGTCTTCAAACACAGGAGATTTCCAATGGCCTCTTCAAAATGTTAGCTATTCCCATTCTCCCAATTTTACTTTCAATGACGTTAACACATTTGGTCATCTGTCGGAACATTTTTGGTTGTCGTCAAATGGTATTGCTATCCTCTTGAACGAATCTACACCTTTTCACGTATCTTGGAAGAAAACCAACGTGATGGAGATGTGCATTAACTCCAATTCGAATTCGATATCTGCAACTGAAAATCGGATGCTTGGTTCTTCAGACAAGATAATTGATAAACCAAACCCGATTCTTCGCTACCGAATATGTTACGGTAGAAATATTATGGACACTTATTCTGTTGTCAGGAAGTATTTCTCGAGAAATTCTACTAAAAAGTGGCCCAATGTGAAAATGTTTGAGCATCCACATTGGATCGCAAAGGATGCTGGGAATGAATTAGCATCAATGTCGACTGTCATTGGTTTGGCCAAAGAATTGGCCAAAAGGAATTTATCATGTTCTACAATGGAAGTGTTTGGGAAATGGGAGTCTGAATATGGTAATTTAGAATTTAATGAGATTCACTTTGGAAATATTTCTAATTTGACGGATCAGTCATGTGACCTAATGCTACCAATTAGACCATATGTTCACCATAATTCGCAAAGATTTAGCGAAGGAATTGAGAAGAACTATTTTATTATGGACGCAGGTGGTCGTGTTCCGGGACTGGTGAATTGGAGCAACGGGGTAGGGGCCATGTTAGATGCTTCACATACCCCAGCTGTCGACTGGTTTATGCAAAAACTAAAACAACTCCAACTCCTTAATCGAATCAGTTCCTTTCATTTTACATACGATGGCAACATGTCTCTTCCTTTCCAACCCCACTTCAAGAGAGGATTTCATTCCGGAGATCTGAATCAGCGTTTCTCAGAGATTATGGGAGCGTTCAGTGATGAGGTGATCGTTGATCACGTGTCTCACTCTCAAAATTCTTCAGTATTTGTCACAGTTCAGAGCCTCATCGTCTCAAATGATACTTCGATATGTTTTACAAATCTGATTGAGAAATCCTTTGTGTTGAGTATTTTAGGATACCCTTACATAATGTCGGACGGGATATCGTTTGGCGACGGAACGATTTCAAACAAAATTCCCAACGAAATAGTCTATCAACGATGGCTTCAGGCTTCTATATTCTTCCCCGCCATTCGGTTTTCTGTGACTCCTTGGTCTTATTCTGAATCTGTTGTAGAAAACATTAAAAAATTGCTTGCTTTTAGACAAAAGACAGTCATCCCATATTTGATGGGATTAAAAAATGATACTCTTGCAGGGGTACCTTTTATTCGACCCATTTGGTGGTCTTACCCAAACGATTCCAATTCACTCGCAATAAAGGATCAATATTTAGTGGGTGACTCTATATTGGTGGCGCCGTTGTTTTGCGACCAACCGTCACACAGGAACATATATATCCCGGCAGGCATCTGGGAAGACGTCAATAAGAAAAAAGTGGTTGACGGTCCTATGTGGTTAGTTAATTATAGCATCAGTATCACAGAAGTTCCGTATTTCTATAGAATGCCACAACACAAAAGAGTCGGTTGATCAACTTTGCTATTTTATCTTCAACGGAAATAATCTCCACAAAACATAAAATAAGATTTCGGCCATCTTGTTTCACCGATTCGGACATACAAAATAAAAGACTATCTTAACAGATCTCTACCAAATCTCGACAGATAATGATAGTTTAAGGACCGTTTGTTAATTAAATGGGGTTTCTTGCTATAGGAACTATTGTTATCTTGGATGGAGGAGGCAGGGGAAAGACCTGCCCCGGGTAAGATACGAATCAGTGTGTCTGTCTGTCCGTCAGCCAGTCTGTCTGTCTGTCTGTCTGTCAGTCAGTCTGTCAGTCTATCTGTCTGTCTGTATGTCTGTCCGTCGGTTACCTCGTTGTAGTGATGTTTTATCCGAAGTTTAAAGGAGAAAAATGGAAGGAAAAGGCAGTTCATACAATCTGTGTGTGTGTGTGTGTGTGTGTGTGATAGAGAGAGAGAGAGAGAGAGAGAGAGACATAAAAGAGTCAAGGAATAAAAAAGAGAGAGAGGGGGAGAGTGAGTGAGTGAGAGGGAGAGAGAAAGAGGGAGAGAGGTGTAGTACGAAATATAAATATTCTACATTATTGTTCCACAGTAAACCGCCATCTTGTCTCGGTTCAGTTGATGATTTGAGTTCGCGAGTAGAACTCTCCTGTAATCACACTGGTGCATATATTGTAATACAGTGGTACATACATACATACATATATGCATACATACATACATACATACATACATACATACATACAAAGAATAAAAGAATATATATCATATACTAATGTGCCATTATGTCTACAACAACGAAAAATGGTTTGGAATTTAGATATAGCTGTGTGAATAGCGAATTCGGGTGGCTGTCTACACATGTATGTATGTATGTATGTATGTATGCATGAATGCATGTATATACAGATATTTTGTGTAAGTGTGTCTGACTGTATTCGTGTGTGTGTGTTAGAGAAACATGAAGAAATTTAAGAAGGAAACATGATTCATAGGAAATGTTTTTGTTTGAATCTGTTGATGTAATAATAATAATAATAATAATAATAATAATAATAATAATAATAATAATAATAATACCAGCAACAACAACAATTATGTGAATAAAATCCTGAAAGAAATTAAAGCGGATAATAATAATGATAATAATAAAATTGATTAAAAATATTAAGATTAAGCCTCTGAGAGCTGATGGGACTGTAAAAGATTAAGATTACAATTATTCCTGTGATATTTGGTGCACGCAGCACAAAAAACCCAAAATGTTACGTAAAAGACAGAGATTGGAATTGAAACCTGAATTGTCGACCGGCAGAAAAGTATCATTCTGTATTCTGCAAAAATCCTAAGAAAGATCCTCAAGATTTAAGAAAACTTGTTGTCATCAGACCTCGGGATAACACTCCTGCTGATTAAATTAATATGTAATGACTTAATAATAATAATAATAATAATAATAATAATAATAATAATAATAATAATAATAATAATAATAACAATAATCCTTTCTACTATAGGCACAAGGCCTGAAATTTCGGGGGAAGGGAAGTCGACACCACGTAAAGACGGACGAAATACCGCTGAGCATTTTGTCCGGCGTGCTAACGATTCTGTCAGCTTGACACCTTAACAACAATAATAATAGTAATAATCCTTTCTACTATTGGCACAAGGTCTGGAATTTGTGGTAGTCGATTACATAGATCCCCAGTACTCAACTGGTACTTAATTTATCAACCCCTGAAAGGATGAAAGGCAAAGTCGACCTCGGCGGAATTTGAACAATAATAATAATAATGATGATGAGAACAATACTTGGATGTTGAATGTCTTCCAGGATAATTAACAGCTAAATATCGAAGCTTATAAGAAAAGAAAAGTATGAACTAAAACCCCAAGATATATATATATATATATATATATATATATATATATATATATATATATATATATATATATATATATATATATAGTAGCTAAACTAGTTTCTGACAGAAACTCAAGTTTCATGTTAAAAAACGAAGAGATTTGATTAGATTTGGGTTAAATGTCATATTTGAACATGAAACTCGAGTTGCTGTCAGAGAAGCTATTTCAGTTATCGTACATAAAATATATTCATGACTCAAAACTTCTGAATGCTTTCAATTGCTGAAGTTATCAACAAATTAGCATTACGTATATGTGCGCGCGCGTACACACGCACACGCACACACACACACACACACACAAAAGGAGAGAGAGAAAGAGAATATTGTTTTGAATGGAACCTTAAGTTTTCCCTTCACCTGTTTATTCAATGATGTCCAAGTCGAATCAACACACTTCACATTATAATGGGTCCAGCGATAAAAATAATTTGTCCTCAGCAAAGAGACGGACAATCCCCACACCCAAAGTCTTCCTCACTTTGCTGCTCCCCCCTCCTTTAACACTTTTTATTTTTGTTATACACTTGTGCACACATCTATCACACCCTCCACGTTCTTCTTGCCACTCCGTGTACTTCGGCAATAATATTTTTCTACCACACGGGTGCCTCCTCTCATCTTTCATAGTGCTTTCGTACCCATTCACCTAACGCTACGACTCATACACACACCATAGCCTCACACACCCGCTAACCTTCGCTACTATACTTCCACACTTGCATACCTCTACACACATACGCATGCCTCACTAAAATGCCAACATACACATATCAATGCCCATTTTATACTCGCTTTCAGACACAAGTATACTCCTATACTTATAAACACCCACCCATTCTTCCCTCATCACTCCCCCATAAAACAGCATTCTCACTTACTTTCTAACTCATCATGCATTTCCATTATTTAAACTGACCAATTTTTTTTCTTACTCTCTCTATGCTTGTGTCTTTCTTCTGATGAAGGAAGAACCTCGGAAACTTTAAGACTATTTTTCCATTAAAGTGTTAAACTCAAATCTTATATGTGAAACCTTCTTCATGTGTTGTTCTTTTTGTTGTTCACTGAATTGACAAGATATGTGTATGTATGAGCGTGTACATATATATATATATATATATATATATATATATATATATATATATATATATATGCGTATGTATGTATATATAAAAATGGACAGAATGAGATAAAAATACCAAGGCAGTAAATAGATTTCATAACATTTACCAAGAAAAAGTCTTACAGCTGTTTCCGGGATATTTTATATATCCCTTCATCAGAGACGATGTGAGAAAATGTTTGAGTATCAATTATTGTAGAGAAGATATGAAATACAGAGAGAAGTAAGAGAATGAATATAGAAGTGAAATACGTAAGGATATTGTATTTGCAGTTCCATTATTCAAGTAGAATGGTGTGTATATAAGTGGTGAAAAATTTTTGGGGCGAAGAAATTTTCTTGTACTTGGTAGGTGAGTTATATTTGGTCATTCCAAGCATAGGGCCTTGTAAACAGTGTTGGTCGATCGAGGGTCTTTTGGGGTGTGAATTAAAATCTGTTGGTATTGTTAATGGATAGACAGAGGAAGAGAGATGTGTATGATTTGACGGGCACCACTTTTCATTTATGTTTTATGTAGTGTTTTTGGCACCGAAACACTTTCAAACTTCGTATACTTGTATATTTTGTGTTATAGAACAGATAAAAAATGTTGTATTCGAAGTTATTTCATGTAAAAAATTGTCGTATTTCGGTAATTTCAACCAATCACTGACGTCTATTGAGGTGAAAACAATTACTGCCGTGGAATGTAAACTACTACTACTACTACTACTACTACTACTACTACTACTACTACCAGCAGGATGTCTATCAGCTTCTGTCAGACTCACATACAACTCTGGTGACCATGACAACGTTGATCTCATTAATTTTGTTCCATCACCATTTCCCAGAACTAATGGCTGCTAACAACTCCTTCCCCCCTCTCTCTCTGTCGACGACAACGACCGAAATAGTTTCTCTTCTCTTTCTTCTTTCTTTTTTCTCTTCTTTTTCCTTTTTTTTCTTCAGTTAAGAGCCATCAATTCTGATTTGACAGACACAACTGTTCTTGTTTTTGTTTCTGTTACTCATGAATAATGATGATGATGATGATGATGACGATGATGATGATGACGATGACGACAGCTATGACGATGATGATGACGTTGATGATGATGAAGACGATGACGACGACGACGATGATGATGATGGTGGTGGTGGTGGTGGTGGTGGTGGTGGTAGTGGTGGTGGTGGTGGTGGTAGTGATAGTCAACTAGGGCAGAACATATGGAAACGTGAGTATATTTTTGAAGACCAGAGACGAAGGGGCAAGTAGAGGTCAAAAGATTCACAACCACGTATATTGGCAGGCGAGACGGACCCTTAGAATGTTGTCACATGACCGCAACACCCTACGGTCAATATAAGGGTTGAACTACAATGTGGTCAGCTGGGATGTAAATGAACACCCACGTCTTAATGATACCCGAATATTTCAAGACCAAGGACTATGACTAGTGTCACCCTTGATGGAGAGGGAAGACGGATATCGGGGATGGGTTGGAAACCAATAAGGAAAGAAAAAAGGGGGCAACAGTGGACCCGGAAAGAAGGGACTAAAAAAAACTGGAAGTTCTTTGCAAAGAATCCTCCAACATCGAGTCTTTAAAGTTTACGGTGTGCCGGAATAATAATCATAGATTAGTTGGATTAACGCTAATCCTGACAGAGAAAGATTCAAATATTTTGGTGATTGCGAAATGGACGACGTATATGGAAAAGCGAGCGCTCATTCACTCGAAAAGTTTACTTTGGGAAGGGCGAGGAGGAAAATGACTCCCGAGAGCGAAAATGCAATATATATATATATATATGTGTGTGTGTGTGTGTGTGTGTGTGTGTGTGTGTGTGTGTGTGTATGTATGCATGTATGTATGTATAATCACAAAGTTTAAGTCTGGTCATAGAGTGACCAATAGTTTCGCATCCACGAAAGCCGCAGCTTTGTGGACAGCTCATCACACTCTCTCTCTCTCTCTCTCTCTTTCTCGATATATATATATATATATATATATATATATATATAGAGAGAGAGAGAGAGAGAGAGAGAGAGAGAGAGAGAGAGAGAGAGAGAGAGAGAAAGAGAGAGAGACATAGAGAGAGAGAGAGAGAGAGAGAGAGAGAGAGAGACCAATTTCTAATTGAAGTCGGCTAGCGTTTTATAGTTCAGCATGTTAATCTGTAATGATTGGTCGTCTTATCTATCACGTGAGTTTGTAACATTGGTTGAGTCCTGTGCTTTGATTGGTCGAGTATTGCGCAGGATATGGATCGAAGATCCAATCACGTTCTGAGTAATACATTCTCAAACAACTTACCTGAATCTGCTCTGGATCCTATCCTCTGTCTAACAAATGAGCAGAGGGATGAGCGATTTCCAGGAAGGCGAGTCTTGTTATTTTCCTGTCGTCATTCACCAGAATAGAATTAATATAGCGGCCAAGGTTGAATTATCCAAACGATGGATGAACCATACAACCACCGGAATTCGTGATGGGTTTATTTTGTCCACTCTATTACTTAAAGGAGGAATAAAGATTCTGCCAGTTCGCCACCTTAATAATAATAATGGTTTCAAATTTTGCCACAAGGGCAGCAATTTTAGGGGACGGGATGAGTCGATTACATTGACTCCAGTGTTTCACTGATACTTAATTTATCGACCCCGAAAGGATGAAAGGCAAAGTCGACTCCGGCGGAATTTGAACTCAAATGAAATACCGTTTAGCATTTCGTCACCTTAATAATAATAATAATAATAATAATAATAATAATAAAATGTCGTTATTCATTTCTTCTGAGTGTTGGTGGTTGAACCTGGTGCACAACGTGACATGAAAGCTAGTAAAACGGTAAAAAATAATTTGTCAACAAATTGTAAAGACAAACTTGTTAGATCTTTTCGATAGAAAAGCAAGGGGACAAGGACACCGAACCTCCGTTAATGGGCAGCTCACCACCACCACCACATCTCTTTCTCCCTCTTTATTATCCTCTCACTCCTCCACTTCCCAACAATCAATGAAAATAACAAACAACCAAAGGAAATGGTTACTGACGTAAATTGAATACCGGTGTGTATGTATTTATATATACATATACATATATCCACACGTGCGTACATACATTCACATACACTCACACGCATGCACAGAGATGCAGGTCTGCATGTACATGTTTATACACACACACACACGCATCTTATACATATCAAAGGGCGAGTGTTGTTAGAAGTGAGGTTACACAAGTCTATAAACACAGGTACATCTAAAGAAAATACAGGTAAGTTGATCATTTCTTTACTCTAGTTGTGTAGGTGCATGTGTGTGTATGGGCATGTGCGTACGTGTATACACATGTATGCATGTATGTAGATGATAAATGAGCTGGACAAACCACTGCCTTCTCCACCTCTGCCGATGATAGGTGCCGTATGTGTGTGTGTGTGTGTGTGTGTGTGTGTGTGTGTGTGTGTGTGTGTGTGTTGACCAATCCACATAGATTTCCGTCCCGAGGTCAACATCTGTCTCGACAGAAACGTTTTACCAACCAATTCCTATGAAAGGGATCTGTCTGGTGCTGTGACTCTACATCAATGCTGCCAAGACCTTAAAGGTCACATTTCTGGAATATTTTCATAAATATTTGCAATAAACAATATAAAAACAATATTTATTTATTTATTTATTTATTTAGAAAACAATAGAAATAATAAAACTTGTTAATTATGTCTCATTAATTGTTAATTCCTCCAAGTGACAAGAACTTCATCTGTTCGATATCTGCAAAGACAATACAAGAATGGATAAACAACCAAATGATTGATTAACCAATTCATTAAACAAATGATTGATTAGTTAGTTGGTTGTATATTTAACCAACTGACAAACAATGAAGAAGTGATATTGAACCAGTGTGTGTTATTAATATTGGCATTACGACCCTCACAAGACACAGCAAAATAAAAAACGTAATAATACTCCTTTCTACTGTAGGAACAAGGCCTGCAATCTTGGTGGGAAGGAAATTTAGTAGGTTACCTCAACCTCATTATTTTAGTGGTAATCATTTCATCAAGAACGAATGGTAAGGTCAACTTTGGTGGAATTTGAACTCAGAACATAAAGAAGGAAGAAATGCTGCAAAACATTTTATCCAGCATGCTAATGATTCTGCCAGTTTGCTACCTTAAGTAGTAGTAGTAGTAGTAGTAGTAACAACAATAATAATACCTCTGGGTGCATCCTGTGTCTTTTAGTGGGGTGGTGTAACCATTCTTGTACATCAATAAACCAGCATAAGCTATCATGGCACCATTGTCAATACAGAACCTGAAGAAGAATTGGAATTCTGGGATTAATATTTAGAAATCTGAAGAGTGAAGGGTGTACAAGGAATGACCAATTTTGTAATGGTTTCTGTTGAGCAGAATGGACCAAAATGTGAAATGTTCTTGTAATCGCTGGGTCTCTCATTTGCTTTCATACAAATGGATGAGAGACAAGTGTGGCTGTGTGATTAAGATGTTTGCTTCTTAAACTCATGCTTTTGGTTTTCTGGCGTTCAAGAATATTAGGCTGTAATATTCTTGGCACTTAAGTGAATTTTTGCTACCCTGGTAACTTTATTTTTTCCGTGTTATTTGTACTCATTGAAAAAATACACATACATTTATATATATATATATATAATTTATATGCATACATACACATATATGCACACACACACACACACAAACACAAGGTTTTGGTTGGCCTGAGGCTATAGTAGAAGCCACTTGCTCAAGGTGCCACACAGTGGGACTGAACCTGGAACCATGTGGTTGGGAAGTGAACTTCTAAAGCACCCAGTCACATCTGTATCTCAGTTTAAATCCCTTCCCATGTTTGAGATGTTATAAAAGTGAGAACGACAGGTCAGTAATTGGTGGGGGGTGATCAATGGGGGACTTACCGCTCGTCTGTTGCAAATAATTTGGCCCCTCTCTCTTCAGCCATTTGACCCATCATTTTTTGTAAATGTTCATTGCCTGACAAAGATTTTTAAGAAAAGAAAAAGGGAAAAAATAAAAGGCACAAAGATATTTTTGGTAACATTGAAATACAGACTACAAAAGAATCATCAGTCGGCCATCCCTGACGTCACCAGTACTGCCACCCAAACGTTTTTACATCTGTTTTCTTCAAGTTAGCATGGGTTAGATGAAACTTGATGATACCAGGTGTCCTTCCTGCCATCAACCCATCGCTTAATCCATTGGTCTTTCCTTTCACACAATGGAATAACTAAAGAGTGGAAGAAATTTTTACTTTAAACAATGTCAAAACAAAGAGGGGAAACAAACCTATGCATACATCATCATCATCATCATCACCATTGCTTTAACATCCACTTTTCCATGTTTGTTCAGGTCAGTTGGAATTCATTGAGACAGACTTTCTACAACCAGATGCCTTTCCTGTTGCTAAACCTCACGTTTCCAAGCAAGGTCATATTTTGTCGTGGCCAGATATGTTTTGCATGGAATGCTGCTGCTGGCATGATGGTGACACTCATTTACAACCATCATGTGATGCCAAGTCAAGGAAACACACACACGACAGTCTTTCAGTTTTTGTCTCCCAAATCCACACTCACTGCTGTGATTGACCAGGGGCCACAGTAGAAGACATTTTCCCAATGAACCATACAGTGAGACTAAACATGGAACCACCTGGTTGGTCAGCAAACTTAACAACACCACCCCTACCTGCACCGAAATCTAAGACCAAGCTTGCTGAGCCTGCAAAATAGTTAAGAGCAGAATTGGAAGATAAGAAGACATTCCATGAGAAAGTGTAGCAAAAAAGGATACTTACAGCCAACACCACCAACAATAAGGACTTCGTTGGAATTGCAGTGGGCCATGGCACGTTCTGTGGGACATAAAAACCCAAAATATTTGAAGAAACAAAATACAAATTAAAAATAAAAATAAGAATTAACAAAATTGGGGACAACTAGGATAACTAAGACAACATGATTTAAATGTTAACCCTTTAGAAACCAGATTACTATAAATAGTTGTTGTTAACAGAGGTGGTTGGTTAATGTAAAACAGAGAACCAGAGTTTCCCCCCATGGCTACACCAACTTTAGTTTACAGTTTGATATCCTGGGATTTACCATTTCAAACATGTGGCCTCTGGCTTCAATAAAATTGGAAGTGTGTTGGGGGGAGAATACACTTCTTCATTGTGTAGGGAAACAATCAGCTATTTTTAAGAAAGTAAAACTAAAGCTTGAAGATATGGCTGCTAGAAATAGCAGCCCTGAGTAACATCTTAGTAACTCCCTTTTTTGGTCCAGCATTGAGGAAGCTGAATGAATGTGAAGGCCCTTAAATGGGACCCCAATATTTTCACAGAAGACTAGGAATGAATGATACCATTTGTAAAACAGTGACACTCGATTTACCACCAGCATCTAACAAGGAGTCACACTCACACACAAAAGGTATCTTTCACTTCCCGTCCACCAAATCTATTCGCAAAGCCTCAATTAACCTGGGGTTGTAGTAAAAGACACTTTCCCATGGTGCCATGCAGTGGAATTGAACTCAAAACTATGAACTTGGGAAACAAACCTTTTGACCATGCATCCATGCCTAAAGTAAAATCTCAGCATGAATCACCCAAACCATTATACACTCAGCTGTTACCATCCCTGTCAACCAGTCATACACCAGGGGATGAGAGATTCAACTATACACACTTACCAGTAATCTCCACCAACATAGCAAAGACTGTCTCCTGAAGAGAGAAACAGAGATCTTCCGGTGTGTAGTCACCATTCTTCAACCATTGAGGGGCTTTCTCCTGAAATATGTCACAGGGGACCATTATAGGGGAGATGTAACAACAGACAGGATGCAGGCTAAATAATGGACATAACAACAGGCCCATTCCCCAAATCCAGTCAGGAAGCCCCAAGAAAGGTCACAAGGTCACTACTCCTGCCCTTCCTTTAATAATCAAACCATACAAAAATATAAATAGAAAAAAAAAGAAAATGAAGTTTACTGTAACCATGGCATCAACTGCTTGAAACATGACAGAAGTTTAGTTTAAAACACAGAAAGGCACAAAGTTTGGCGTGAGGGTGGGGGTGGGAGGTAAAGAATGAAGCAAAAAGCTACAGACTCACCTCAATGTATGAGAGTAAACCAGAGAATGACACATCCATGCCTTTCACAGTGTAAGGGAGTTCGGCCAGTTTCTTACCTCTGCAAAGAAAATAATCATACAAACATTACCAGTTCATCCATTTAACATCCATTTATATCCAGTCTGTTCCAGTCCAATCTGTCACAATATAAATCTATACTTACTTTTTGGCCAGTTGTTCAATGTTGTAGCCAGGACTGGGATCATTGGATAACTGTAATACAGGGAGGAGGATAAATATAATGAAGATAACTGTGATATATAAGGTGGGGCATATATATATATATATATATATATATATATATATTTATAATGGGATAATTATAACAGGTAAGGGTAAATGTACAGGAACAGCTATAATACAAGGTGGCAACATATCTATATCTATATCTATATATATATATTTAGAGAGAGAGAGAGAGGTGAGTTCAATTAGAGGTTATAAAAAACGTCTAAGGGATATTTAACCCAAGTAAAATAAAGAAAAAAAAGCAGTGAAAGTGGAATTACCTTTAAAACTCTGGCAAATCTGTCCAGGCAGTTTCCGACTGCAATGTCAATGGTTTCCCCAAAGATACGATATTTCTGCTGGGAATAAGAGATGACCTGCAGGACAAACAGACAGACAGGGTTGTGTTGAGAAATGGAGATGAAGAGGGAGAGAAAGGGGGAAGCATAGATAAAAAAGAGAGAGGGAGAGAGAGAGGATGTCTTACCTGTGTGTTTCCTCCACTGACATAGAGGACAGTGGGATTCTGTGCCCCGGTCACCAGGCGACCCATTTCAATATGTGCAAAAAAGAGGAATTAAGGAACAAAAACAACAATAAAGGAACAGAAAATAGGAACCAACATACATCATCATCATCATCATCACTATCATTATCACTACAATCAGCATCACCATCACAACCACCCTCACCCTAACCCACAACCACCACCATCACCACCAAAGGAACAACAAATCACTTATATGGTAATTTGACTTGCTAAAAATATCAACCAAATCTCCCTCAAATCATTTACTGCTGCCTTAAAAAGTATAAAAAGTTGATCATATTTTCTAATGCAGGCCTAGATATGTTGTATCTGAATAATAGATGAGATGGTCATGGCAGGATAATGTTTGTAGGATTAGATTTGAACTGGGGCAAAACAACAACATCAACCATCACCACTTTTTGGTATGTGCACACACACACGATGCGTGACACATGCATACACACACATTACTCATACATAAGCACATACGTGTACTCCTAGATACACATATAACCCTCACAGACACATACAAGTGATCTTCACATGTGAACATATGACCCACACACAGACACACATCTTATCACACATACACATCCATAAGTCACCTCCCACACCTACACATATTACCTACATGTGACATCCTCCCCACTCACACACGAAGCCAAAGTCCCTTTTCAGACCCCAAACAGAAGGATATGAGCAATACAATGATTAACTGCCACAACAGGTTTCTTCCAAAGCTGTGCCACTGTGCGTGCCACAATTGCTGTGGACACCAAAGGTCCACCCATTCCAGGACCTGAAAATACAAGGGAAAACAAAATCCAAAATTCATATGTGTTACCATGGAAACAATATGTTTGCTGAATTACTTAGAGGAAGGATATTACACACACACACACACATACACACAGATGTACCTACCTTTTGTATAACAAATTACATCAATGTCTTTTGTTTGAATCTGTGCTTCTTCTATCGCTTGGTTAAGAACCTTCAGTATATATTCCTGGTGATGCTTGGCAGTGTCGCGTGGCAAAAAACCTACAGAGAAACATTATAGAACTAACATTGTTACAAATGTTACCTGCATCTACCAAGGCCAAACGAGATGAAGGGTTAAACATGTCAGGACATTTTGCAGTTAAAATTCATGACAAGTTTTGTATCATTTTCATGCCATGCATGGAACTCTCAACCTTTGAGTTTCTTTGTAACTTCTGTTAATTAAAAATAATAATAATGGTTTCAAATTTTGGCACAAGGCCAGCAATTTGGGGGCAGGGGGGAGGTTGAAGACATTGGCCCCAGTATGCAACTGGTACTTATTTTATCAACCCTGAAAGGATGAAAGGTAAAGACGGCTTCAGTGGAATGGTTATGTTTTATATTTTAGTTCATTAAAGCTACCATGGCTTATGCCCAAGCTGGAGCACTGCCTAAAATACATTTGTGCTTCATTTTGGTAGAATGGCCCCAAATTCCTTATTTTTCAGGTAAAAAACAAAATCTCAATCAACACAGATCTGGCAGGTATTGAGTCTTGATATCATAAGTTCAAATCTTATCAGAGTTGAGTTTCTCTTTCACCCACTCCCTTCATGGGTGGACAAGAAATATATGGGAGTTCGTTCCATCAACCACAGCAATTAGCTTTAAAATAACGATCCATGTATCTTGCAAAAGATTTGGTGAGAAGACCAAGAAAAACACTAAGAGACATATATAGATGTCATTGTTTAGTCCCAGAACAACCCTGATTGAGCAAGCCTGTGATCAAAGGAAGTCCAGCCATGACCATTCGTAGGGAAACCCTGAACACATTATCTACAATGTCCTTTTTGTTTAAATATCACAGGGTATGATTTGAAGGAATTTAGCTGCTATTTCTAAAATGTCCAGTGACCATGCAAGCTCCCTTGAAGGCTTGAAGTGAGGTAATAGATACAAGAGGAGGGCAGGAATAGTGAATAAGGTTGGGTGACCATGATGGAATGGTGCAATTCTTACCTTGACCAGGAGGTGTGACGTAGGTGTGGCGAGGGTTGCTTAAAACTTTGTCATTTTTCATAATACCAATACCAAGTTTGTTGGCACTTCCTTCAAATCCAATAGAGATCACCATCGTTAGTTTGGAGGGAATCTAAGATCGAAAGAAAAATAATAATAATAATAATATAAATCACTGGATCACATGATATTCATCTGGTGAAGAGAAAAAGTTTCTCTCCCTCTGGGCGCGTGCATGTGTGTGTGTGTGTGTGTGTGTGTGTATGCATGTGTTTGTCCACTTCCTCAGGTATTACGTAAGAGAACGGTGCTAAAGCGAATTAGGTTTAAACGGGTATTGATACTGTCCTGAGATTTTGTACAAGAACGTCTTATCTCTGATGTCCCCCAAATTCTGTGAATCAACCTAACTCTAATCAATATTTATTTGAAACTAAACACGAAGGATATTTCTATAGGGCAGAGGTGCGATCATAGTCGAGTCATATCCAGTGAGTAGTGGCTAGTCCTGTAACCCACCCGGGTAGGTACAGGGGTCACTACTGAATCTCTAGTTTTACTGCGATGGTTCAAGGCGTTGTTTAGCCCCAGGTCAGTTCTGATCGCGAAGTCTATGGTGAAAGGGATTTCGGTCGTGACCCCTACACACCTGTTATTTTAGCAATGTATGTACGACTACATTTACCAATATATAATTTCTGTGTTTAAGACAGTAATGAGTGGTTAGGGGAATGTCTAGCTGTTATTTCTTTCAGATCGAGCGATCGAACAAAAACTCCTACTCCGTTAAGAGGTAAAATATACAACGGTAATTTGCGCCTCCTATTGTCTCTTCCAGGGCCTCAACAGCAATACGACACCATCTGACTGTTACCTCCACTACTCGAAGCGAGATAAACAACTCCAACTTAGAGGGAGACCGGATACAACAGTTAAGATTTAAGGATCACACAACCACAGAATGTACAGACTACAGACACCTCACTTGAACTGTGTAGGCACATTACCTATTTGCGTATATAACTGGTACCTGCTTTACAGTGACCTGTGGCCTAAAACAACTAATTCGACAGCAGCGCCGTGGTTCGAACCTATACAGAACACAGGAGGTCGATAGAAAATATAAAACAGTTATCGGCCTGCCCCACCACTTCTTCTAACCTCAGAACCTTCACATTAAAATAAAACACACACGCACACACACATATATATATATATAAAAACAAAGTAAAACTAATTACCCTAGAAACTTCCTATTTAAAATTATTGTTGTCAGTTTCAGTGTGAAGAGTCCTAATTGCAAAGGAGATAACTCTAACTCGACGAATCTTTTAGATTTATTTCGTATTTAATAATCTTTCATTTAGTTGTTCAAACTTCGTGATTCATGTGAGTCGCACTCATACATACATATATAAACCACTGTAATAATAGTCATGCTTGATTAAAACACATCACATTTCTAGCTTTTAATATTTCAATGTGGCTGGTCAATCATGAAATAAGATAACCACACAGAACCATTGTAAATAGTCGAAGAGCTGCCAGAGTTAAGATACTTTGAGGCGCGATGAATTTATTAGGATCTTCTCAAGCTGCAGTGGTTAAAAACTCCCTCGGGAACAATGGAAGTCTTTTAACTCTGTTCCTGCCTCAATGCATCCCTTTACTCTATACTATAATGATATGATTTATATAATTGGTACATGGTCTGAAGCTCCGCTTATATCCCTCCCTTATAACAACCTTATTTTACACTAATATATATATATATATATATATACATATATATATATATATATATACCACGATGTATTATCTGACGTTATGGAAATCTTCGATCCTAAAGATGAAAGTAAAACTAATGCAAGAATGGAATCAAATTTAGGAAGAAGGAATGACTGATGAGGTTGTTCTTATTTTAACGGCAGCATTCCGATTTAGAACTTAATTTGTAACTACTTGATAGACTTCAGAAGCCTTATGTTCTATAATTTAAATGACACGTTAATTGACATGAAGTGTTGAGTTATATTTCGAGAAATGAGGAGTGAAGTCGTGTAGGAAGGACCTCATCTTCCTTTGTGGTAGTTAAGACTTAGGTGAAGCAGTTCGAAATAGAAACTGAAGCAAAAAATCAGATTCAGTTCGCTGAGACCTTATCACCACACCCCCGCTCTTAATTACATGGACTAATTACCTATTTTTATACGGCCTATCGAATCCTATTCCATATTATTGACATATTTATTTCAAGAAACAAAGCCGACTCCAGCTGGCTTCAGAAGCAGAAATGTCGTCACAGTTTTATCTCATAAGTAGAAAGAAATATGCAAACAACTGAATAGCTAAGATGATTCTCTTCTCTGTAAATTATGCAGTGAATCTCCTTATTGACTACAACTTGAACATCGATCTCTTATCGTCTTTAAATTATAATCATTTAATTTATTTCAATCACGCATCTTCGATATAGACGGTGAAGAGCTAGATTTGTCCCCGGTCTAAATTAGGGTTTTTTAGTTTCGATAATTAGAAAACGAAAACCTAAATTCGTTATTCACGAAATTGAAATTATAGCAACAATTAGAAAATGAACTGCTTTCGATTTTGAAAAGAATTCCGATGAACAAAGTATTAAACCTTACATAATCATGGGGAATATTTAGTCTGCGCTCATGTTGTGACCTCCAGAGGTCACAGTCGACAGTTAATTACCGGCGACTGTTTAGAAATTCTCAGTAAATAATTTGTTGGCGACAGTTTAATTTTTGTAAACGTCTTCATGGTAATTATTTGAATTGGAAATTCAAATGTTTTTCTAGATTAATTAGCTGTAAAGTATCACAATTATTTTTGTTTTAGTCAAAGGACATTTAACGAACAGAGTAACAATCTTGTTCCGCGATGTTTAAACTCAAATGACTGCACACATTCACGGAGATTATATTATATAGCAAATGTCATATAAATATATACTTCACATGTTACGCACACATATATATAGGCATTAAATATTTCATACTCGTGTACGGTCACAAACACACACCTATATCAGACATACACACATAATTAGGAGTTTGATTTAATTACTAAAAGTTTCCATGTGCTTGTGTGTTTTTGTTAAAATATGTAAATGTAATCTTTTGATCGTTGTTCAAATCAAGCTGACGGGTTCCATTCGTTCATCTCGAGGGGAAAATGTTTATAAAATCGTTTATATAATGATATTTAGTTTGATTAATTATAAAACGTCTTATAAAGTTGACTTTGTAGTCAGCCAGAAGGGCATTTAGAGGTATAAAGTTACGTGGGTCCGTACTGACTTGTTTGTGTACGTATTTATATAAAGACACATTGGTTATTATTATTATTTTATTTTTAATATTCCCATCAACCAGAAGTGACCAACATGATTGTGGGACGACGCTGGATGAATCCTGACCTATTCCGTAAATGGTTCTGCTGGAAACCATGGAGCAAATACAGAAGTTTGTTCAGCAAAACTGGAATATGGGTAAATGTTTATTAAACTATTATATATTTTCTGTTCTATTGTATATGTATATCACACACACACACTTACATATGTATATACATGAAACATCCTCTTCTATCCCCTCTGTACCACTTGTATTTTCCCCACTGTACCTTGTGGGTATGTCCAGGTGCACCTCCAACACCATCTCTCTCTCTCTCTCCTTTCCTTTCTACTAACGTAGCCAAGAATCTCCTTGAAAGTAAAACACCTTATCTCCATCTCTCGATTATACTTTACCCTTTCAACCAGCACAAAGCCACTCCCTCTCCCAGCCGAATATGCTCCTTTGTCACTTCTATTATAGGTTTGGGAAAGTAACTGTTAAAATCGAACAGCACTCTTCAAAACTCGCACTACGAATAAGGACAAGGTAAAATGACTACATGCTTTTATAGCAAGTTGATGCAGGAAGTTTATCCCATCCCCCTCTGACTTTAAGTTCATACAATTGAAAAAAACCACATTATTTATTGGATGACCCAATATATATATATATACACACACACACAAACTGAAATAGAGGCATTTCTAAAATCTGATATTTTTTACTGATTTCAGGAAAATACTTTCAAAGCTGAAAAGCGAAAAGAAATTGAAGAATATTGGAAACCTAAAATTCAGGAACTTGATAAAATTGGTGTTACTGTAAGTAGAATGATATGGGGGGGGGGGGGATTTCATTTGTCTGTTGGGGATATGTGTTTGGTATGCAGTTCCATTCTTCTGTTAACTCTTTGGTAATAGATGTGCTGTAGAAGCTACTTATTATAATCACAGATAATATTATCAAAATTAAAATCAAACTTCTCTACACAGCCATGGCTGCATTGTCCCAAACTCTTTATTCAAAATGGATAAAAACTTAATCACTTATTAGAATCAGTGGCTCAAATATTGCTATATCCTTTGCTTAATGTTATTGACCACTTATTGTTATTGAAAAATCTTCCTACCAGAGTGATCGCAAGTGAAAATAATAATACACACGTGTGTGTGTGTTTTCTGTAAAGAGGTGGTTAATAACTTGCGGAACAATAAACGTTCTCTCAACCCATTTCCAATTTCTTTTATTTTAATATTGTTTCCCTTGTGTTGACCTTTTCCTAGATTTTTTTCTCTATGTTTGTCTCTCCAGGATCCAAATGCTGACAAATATTATGTCTTATCAATGTTTCCTTATCCAAGTGGACGTCTTCACATGGGACATGTACGTGTCTACACCATAAGCGATGCCATGGCTCGTTATAAGCGACTCCTGGGTAAAAAGGTAAGCTACAATTGGTAGAATAATTTTGGACTCATTAATCCCACAAATCTTGCTCAGCACCATTAAGTAGGATTAAACATCTTCCATGGAAATGAGTCGTTGACCTTGTAGGGACAGTTTTGTTTAATCAGCATTCCTGTCTTACCTGCTTCCAAGCCAGGTAATATTTCTCCATGGCCAAACATGCTTCCAAAAAGTATTGGAAATGAATGGAACCGCTTGTGTGACAGTGACATTCATTCACAACTACCAGACGATATCATGACAATTAGTTTATAAAAAGTACATCATCAAAAAAATAGAAAATTTATGAGATATTCAGCCAAAGTACTTTGGAGTAAAGATTATTTGTCAACATAACATGGCAGTCCTGGTTTAGGGTGAATGCTGCTGTAATTTTAGACCCAGGAGACATCGTCTCCAGTTGGCTATATGACATGATCTGTGTCCTTATGTTTTCGAACAAGGGAATCTAGCACCCCCACTCAGCTCAAAACACAGATTGTGTTGTATAGCCAGCTGCAGACGATGTCTCCTAGGGCTAAATTACAGCAACATTCGTCCTGAACCAGGACTGCCATGTTATGTTGATCAGAAAAATAGCCTGAATATTTTAGAAGAGTTCTAAAGGATCGTTGTATAAATTCTTACATTTTTCACAATGGATCAATGTAAACATGGTTGCTTACTCTGCTGAAAACAGTAGCTAAATCTTCCACAAATAACACACTTATACATTAAAAAATGAAAGGTACATTATATCTGATAATATCATTGATAGACTTTATCTAAAAACAAGATGGTCATGTCTGGATTGTCTTTGATCATAGCTCTATTCAAACTAAGCTGACCTAGGGTTAAGCAATAATTTTCCATTTATATTTCCCTCAAAAATCTTTCAAACTTAATCCTGCAATAATAAGATTTGAACCTATTATCTTGAGGTTAAGAGGTTAAGGTGCTGGACTCCTGAACACGTGGATTGTAAGTTCAAATCTTACTAAAGCCATTTTAGTACATTTCAGAACAAGGTACATAACTCTGTGTCTGTTGCATGGCTAACGACAGGATTTTCCTCCTCCTACTACCCATTTGAGGGGTTTCATACCAAGAAGGGCACCAAACTTTAGAAATGGTAAACCCATGTCTGGAGTAAAGATAAGAGTTTATCGACGCTGGGACAGTGATTGATTTTATTTCTGAATTATTTATTTGTTTTGACATCTCTGGAACTTGTAATGTTTTCCTTTCAGACCATTCACCCCATGGGATGGGATGCTTTTGGTTTACCTGCAGAGAATGCTGCCATAGACAAAGGCCAACATCCTGCAAAATGGACATACAGGTACCAGATTCATTTCTACAGCTATATACAGATACATACTTAAAGGTGCTAGATTCACAGTTATAGCTACATGTACACACACACACACACACACACACTGGCATGGCTGTGTGGTTGAGAAGTCACTTTGCAACCACATGGTTCTGGGTTCTTGGGCAAGTGTCTGCCACTATAGCTGTGGGCCAACCAAAGCCTTGAGTGGATTTGGTAGATGGAAACTGAAAGAAGCCCATCACACACACACACATCTATATATATATTATAAAAAGCAAAGTTTGTATGTTGACCATTGAAAACAGTAAATAAAATTCATAATATTTCATATATATATAAACCAGGTAATTCACGATGGAGTCATACCCAATGACTGGCGTAGCAGCACCATAGTCAACTGCTACAGAGGTAAAGGTGATGCTCTAGATAGAAATAACTACAGGAGTATCAAACTGCTGGATCAGGTGATGAAGGTCGCGGAGAGGGTCATAGCCTAACTAATTAGGGAGAGAGTCTGCTTAGATGAAATGCAGTTCGGTTTTGTGCTGGGTAGAAGCACCACTGATGTTATATTCCTGGTAAGGCAGCTGCAGGAGAAATACCTAGCTAAAGATAAACTCCGATACTTAGCTTTTGTGGAGTTGGAGAAAACCTTTGACAGAGTCCTCCGATCCCTTATCTAGTGGGTAATGCGGAAACTGGGGACTGACGAATGGTTAATAAGGGTTAATAGGCCCCTGTGCCGGTGGCACGTAAAAACCACCCACTACACTCTTGGAGTGGTTGGCGTTAGGAAGGGCATCCAACTGTAGAAATACTGCCAAATCAGACAGGAGCCTGGTGCAGCCTCCTGGCTTCCCAGATCCTAGTCGAACCATCCAACCCATGCTAGCATGGAAAACGGACGTTAAACGATGATGATGATATATATATATGTATATACACAAATATAGACACAGTGTTTAGCTCATCTTTACAGTGAATGTGTCTGTTGCTTGGGTGTTATGTCAACAGATACTCGTTTCTTTGTCCATATTCACAAACCATTAACAATGTGCTTGGAACCATCTTATTGAGATATAAGTTGCCTGGAACTCTTTGACTCCTACAAATGTCATCACCTCTCTCTCCTTACTTCTTCTGACTTTGTTGTAAAAATAAATACTCATTCAAACTCTGCATCTCTTTCTTATCATGTTTCTTTCTATAAGGAGTACTCATTTGCCTAAACACTTCATCTCTTTGTAATTATATTTACTCCTGCAACAATGACACTCCTTCCATGACACACCTCACTGTTGCTTTATATCAACTTTATCTCTTCCCATCACTCCTTGCTCACCTCCTCCTCCCACCTCTGTTTCGCATTTATTTACCTTTTATTTTGCTTTCTCTTTCTTTTCAGTAACATCAAGTCTATGAAAAAACAAATTGAAGATTTGTGTTGCAGCTTTGACTGGGACAGGGTAGGTCTCTCTCTCCAGCTTGGAGATGTACATACATACATACATACATACATGCATGTTGGCATGTATGTATGTATGCACGTACATATGTATGTATAATTTAAACAAAAACGAGCTAAGAGAAGTGTGGAGTGGCAATGTATTTGAATGACATCAATAAATAACTACAGGTCACCCACTCCCTTTCGTTTCCTTCGTGCTGTCTGAAATCCTGTTGTTCCCAATTTTTCTCCTCAACATTTTATAGCAAATGAGGAGCAGAATCTCTGTTGTTGATGTTTGTCTTTTCTTTTTGAGATTTTTTTTGCATTTGAAGAGTTTTCTTTCCAGTGTTCTTATTTTTTTAAATATCTTTTGTTGTTTGTTTTTGAATTAACTTATTTACCCTCATTTACAGGAGATCTTCACATGTAATCCAGCCTATTATAAGTGGACACAATATATCTTCCTGAAAATGTATGAAGCTGGTTTAGTTTATCACAAACAGGTACCACAAATATATATACATATAAATACATATATACATATATATATATATATCCAATTTTACACTTCTGTAAATAATGATAATGATAATATTTTATAAGCTTTAAGCTTATAAATGATCACCATTCATTGACTCAGGTAAATAGTCTAATATTGGGACGTGTAAGCCCTCGACGGAAAAAAGTAGTGTTTGCTGTATGTATGGGACACGAGCCAACACAAGAGTCCTATGTGTATGGTAAGCCCTATTTTTTTCCGTTGAGGGCTTATGTGCCCCAATATTAGCCTATTTATCTTAGTCAATGAATGGTGATGACTTATAAGCTTTAAGCTTATAAAATATTATATTTAAGATATAAACTGAAATTAGGCAATCAACCTTTTTATACATCCTCGTACAGTTATAAATTTGACTTAAAATGCGTATATATATATATATATATATATATATATTAATACATATTGACATATTTGAATATTTTTTTTTAATCGTGAAGAAAGTGATTTTATGAGGATACCTTTCCTAATGAAGGGGACATTGTCCAAATGGTTTCTAAGATTTCTATTAATTTTTCTACCAAGACATGAACTCTGGAAACGGCCGTAGAAAGTGGACTTCCTCAAACTGTATTATATACCTTATTTACCATTTATATATTTAAAAAAAAAACACACTGAATTCTTTGGATTTTTTAAATTGAAACTCTTAATTGCTCTTAATTTTTTTCACTTCTCTTTTTCTCTCACACTTCTTTCCATACGTATGCCACATGGGTTGTATTAATTTAATTTTTCTGTATATTTATATTTCTAAAAGTGTTTAAAAAATATTCATATATGTCAATACATATAAATATGTATTAATATATATATACGCATTTTAAGTCGAATTTATAACTGTATGAGGATGTATAAAAGGTTGATTGCCTTATTTGAGTTTTATATCTTAATTCTTATTGTTTGTCTCGGTTTCGACCCAAGCATTTTTTACGCAGCTCTGTATATTTTGTAAGAAAGAACAATAATATTATATATATATATATATATATATATATATATATATATATACATACACACACAATTATTTACATATATGCATGTATGTGTGTGCATATGAGTATATGTGAGTGTGTGTGTGTGTATGTCATTGCATGTGTGAGAATGCATGTTGTACGTGTGTATGATGATTGATGATAGTGATGATGATGATGATTATGGTGGTGGCAAGGATGATGATGCTGATGCTGTTGGGGATGATATAGTCAAGGAAACTTGTTCTTCCTATTTTCTCCTTCACCCACCCTCCTTGATTCCTTCCAGGCTTTGGTAAACTGGGATCCTGTTGATCAGACAGTTCTTGCTGATGAACAAATCAATGACCTTGGCTGTTCATGGCGTTCTGGGGCCAAAGTTGAGAAACGGTCCCTTCGTCAATGGTACCTCAAAACCACAGCTTATGCCAAGGTAAGAATACATCAACAGTCTTTATATTTCCGTATTTAAGATCTTTTAGAATATATTTTAACATATTCTTTCATCAGTCTCTTTTTGTATTTCTTTAGGTTTTTGATTGAATTTTGTTCTGTAGATGACTTGTCTTATAAGAATTTTATTAATTATCATTTATTCATTAAATTCTAAATAATTTCTTTGACTTTTTCCTAAATATCATTATTTTCTTCTCTGGAAATTTAGTCTTCTTAAGCCTGTTTAAACCTTTTTTTTTGCTATATTTCTCTTGAAAAAAACTGTTATTATATTGATTGATTTTAAAAATAATCAAGAATTAAGTAAAATAACTTTGTCTTTATTAATCTGGGGTTTGGGGCAAAAATTAAATTGAAATTTTGATGGGAGATTTTAATTTAGATCCCTTAAAAATGGTGAGTTTGTATTGTAGAACCAAGAGTAGTTCCAAGGGTGGGTTGGTATGAAAATGGTTGAGACAAACATAATGGAAAGATCTGGAAGCTAAATCTTAGGATATTTCTGTTGAAGTACACAGCTTTTTTTTGTTTTTTTTTTTCAATTAATTTAAAAAATTTATCTTGTATATTTACATTCTCAGTCTCTGTGGGATGGTCTTGCAACTGTTGACCAAAATCTTTGGAGAGACATCATTAGTTTACAAAAGAATTGGATTGGTAAATGTAACGGCTGCCATTTCTACTTCACAATAATGGTAAGTGCTCAGAGAGGAATTATTCTTCTCTTAGTTTCAATGTTTTTATAGAATATGGTTGTTGTTGTTATTGTTGTTTTTATTACTGCTGTCATCATCATTATTACTGTTGTTGTTGTTGTTGCTGTGTTTGTTAGGTCTATGATCAAAGACATTCTAGCCATGATCACCCCATTTCACACTTATTCATTATGTCTTTCCATTTTGAATACAGTAGGATGTGAGTTGCAGCAGACTATGCTGCTATTTCTGGCAGATCAATCGACCACATAGAGGTACCTTCATTTGCTTAGCATGGAATATCTTGATAAGTGATCACCATGTCGCCCACATGTGGTTGTGATGTGTGTGCCTGGTGTACCCTTATCAGACGGGTAGTCATGATGGGTATAATGGGCTTCGGTATATTTTACCCCAGGGTCACTTTGATGGCATGCACTGCTCTCTCACCCAATAATCATAAGAAGAAGAAGAAACCTTTCTAGTAAAGGCACAAGGCCTAAATTTTGGGAGAGGGGCTTGTCAATGCCAGTGGCCCCAGTGTTCAACTGGTACTTATTTTATTGTCCCCAAAAGGATGGAAGATGAAGTCAGCCATGGTGGAATTTGAACTCACAACATAAAGAGTCAGAAGAAATGATGCTAAATGTTTTGTCTGGCGTACTAATGATTCTACCTGCTCATTGCCTTAATAGGATAATAATAATAGTAATAATCATCATCATCATCATCGTTTAACATCCGCTTTCCATGCTAGCATGGGTTGGACGATTTGACTGAGGACTGGTGAAACCGGATGGCAACACCAGGCTCCAGTCTGATTTGGCAGAGTTTCTACAGCTGGATGCCCTTCCTAACGCCAACCACTCAGAGAGTGTAGTGGGTGCTTTTACGTGTCACCCGCACGAAAACGGCCACGCTCGAAATGGTGTCTTTTATGTGCCACCCGCACAAGCCAGTCCAGGGGCACTGGCAACGATCTCGCTCGAAAATCCTACGGGAGCCAGTCAGGCGGTACTGGCAACGGCCACGCTCAAAATGGTGCATCTCATGTGCCACCCGCACAAGAACCAGTCCAGGGGCACTGGCAACGATCTTACTTGGCTTGCCGGGTCTTCTCACGCACAGCACATTTCCAAAGGTCTCGGTCAGTAGTCATCGCCTCGGTGAGGCCCAATGTACGAAGGTCTTGCCTCACCACCTCAGCCCAGGTCTTCCTGGGCCTACCTCTTCCACGGGTTCCTTCAACTGTTAGGGTGTGGCACTTTTTCACGCAGCTATCCTCATCCATTCTCACCACATGTCCATACCAGCGCAATCGTCTCTCTTGCACACCACAATAATGTAATCAGACTTGAAAAAAAATAACAATTTAAATCTAGAAAGAAAGAGTGGAGGGGGAAGGGGATTATACCCCTGGGACCAGCCAGGGACCCTGCTCCATCACCACACATACATAAGTCCCAGACCCTTCTTATATTTACATATTAATTAATCAAATGTTCTGTTTGTCTAGGATGGGGCTACACGACTGCCAGATGCTGTTGCTGTTTATACAAAGCAACCAGCAGCCATTTATGGAGTCAGTCACATTGTATTGGCGCCATCGCATCACCTCAATGTTCCAAACTACCACACAGTGAGTAGCATAGCATCTTATTTATCTTTTTTACTTCATTATTGTTATTTATATTTCATTAATTAGGTAATTAATCCTCCCTTTGTCATCATCATCATCATCATCATCATCACAATTGTCATCAACTCCATCATCTTCATCATCATCATCATCACAATTGTCATCATCCGTTCATGTTCCATGTTAGTATGTATTCATTGAACTGGTCAGTTCTTATTTGAAGTTCTTATTCCCTCCAAGACAGGTCAGAACGACCATGTCTCATTCTGATTTTTCTGGGGGTTTTTGGCATGATTCGTTTCTCTGGCTCAATGCCATACTGTGATTAGGATTCCTGTGCCATTATCAAAAGTGACCTGCTCAAGTAATAAGTCTGGTGTTATGCTACTGTAGATGGACGGGTCATGATTGGGTCATCATTCTTATTCCATTCTTACACCTCAGGTGGGTAAATGCACAGAGGGGGGGGGGCAAGGTCCGATGTTTGTTATTTACCATGTTTTCTTTGTTTTGCGTGTTTCTCTGTTAAATATTTATATTCAATTCGTGACCCCTAACACACCCATGTCTTGCTTCTTTCAGCCAGGGGCTGACCACACAGCTGGGAACAAAGACCAAGGTAATAAAAACTTCAGTCTTTTGAGGCGGTGGGGAAATGGTAGGGGGAGGGACATAATGGTAATAGTAGTATTGGTGGTGGTGGTGGTGGTAGTAGTAGTATGAATGGTGATGATGAAAATAGTAGTAGTAGTAGTAGTGGTAATAGTATTACTAGTGGTAGGGGAGAAAAGTGTGACTCGTTAACACTTAATTCTCGCTATAAAAAAAGGCAGGGGGGACAACCCAGGAATTCAAATAAAATTAATTAAAAATAGAACACAGTGGGTGGGGAGTCTACTCTTTGGTAACTATGGTGATAATGCTGTAGATGTTTCATGTTTATTACACCTCATCAGCTAAGTAGCGCATAACCATAATTTCCAAATCTTCATTGGTTTCATCCTTCAGATGCTTTGAGCTTTTATATTAATGTTATTTCTTCAGATGTCCTGATCCACTTCAAGTATAAACCTAACATTACTCCGAACTTCCAGATTTATTTAATCTTTTATTACTGTCGGTCCAATGTTCAGATTCCCTGAAAAATATTTCTACTTCCAGATGTATTAACCTCAATATTAATATTTCTCCAGCTGTCTTGATCCTCACTAATACCAATTCTATTTTCCAGACGTGTTGCTGACATTAAAAGCCATTCATCCATTCACCAAAGCAGAAATTCCTGTTATTGTCTCACCAACAACAGAATTTGACATGTTCAATGAATGTAGTTTAGGTAAGAATAGATCTGAAGAACTTTGTCAAATTTTAATAGGGGTGGTGGAGGAACCCTCTAATGTCTCAGTTTGAACCTTATCCTCTCTCTATCTTTCCCTCTCTCCATTGATCCTCTATTTGTATACATATATCCCCCACACACACTCTCTCTCTCTCTACCTACTTATCTGTCTATCTACCTCCCTACTGATCTCTTTCTATTTCTCTCTGTATCTCTGTCTACATAGATTAGGGACCATATCTACCTCTATCTACAATTTTACAAAGCTGAGAATTTTTTTCTGCCTCACTTGAAATAAATCTGGTAGACCCAAGAGGACTTTAGATATTTCTGATAAACTCAGGAGATCTTTAAACTTATGGGACTTAACCAATAATCAGCACCGTTGTTCTGCAGATAAATTTAGAATGAAATTTTAAGTGAAATAAACCCAAAATAAAGTCCAATTCTTCCCAGTTTTGTTGTTTAGTGAAAATGTTTTGTTTTGATATTTTCAGGAATTCCATGTTTGTCTGTTGAGGATGCTAAAATGGCCCAAGAATTTGGTCTCCAAACTGTTGAAGTATTTGCTACAAATGGAGACGAAGAAGTCCTCATAAACTCTGGACAGGTGAGACATTTATATGTATTCTTACACAGAATTTACCATTTTTGACAGAATCCAAAATTACAAACCAATAAGGGAATGTCCTTGGTCAATGAACTGGCTAGAAACACCAGCCAAATCCCCTTCAAATTATGCTATTTTAAAAGATCAAGTACACTGTATGGTACAGTTCTAGATATACTATGTGGTCACAGCATGGCCAAAAGGTTAAGAAATTTACTTTGCAATCAAGAAGTCTGTGTGGCAAGTGTCTTTTTGATGAGGTCAAGTGAATAAAACTGAATCAATGGAAACTGTGTGGAAGCCTGTCAGACTGGTTGTAGTTGAGTACTCTGTCTACACTCTGTCTACACTCTGTGGAATACTCAGCTACTGACTGGCAAATTCAGGGGCAGGTAATTCAATTAAGTCAAACAACTGAATCCTTATTGAAATCAATGGTGATCCATCCATTTGTCTGTCTGTTTGTCTATCATGTATACTTGATCCAGTCACAAAGGCAGTAAGATGGCAGAATCGTTTACATTTTGGGCAAAACACTCAGCAGCATTTCATTCATCTTTATGCTCCCACTTTCAATTCCACTGAGGTTGACTGTACCTTTCATCCTTTCAGGGTCAATAAAATTAGTACCAGTTGCATACTGGGGTCCACAACTGGGACCCTCCCCCAATATTGCTGGCCTTGTGCCAAAATTTGAAACTATTATTATCATCATTATTATTATCTAATCTTTTTTTCCCTTCCAGTTCACTGGTTTTAGGAAATCTGAAGCAATGAAATCTATTCCAGAATATGCCAAGGTAAAAAAAGAAAAACTATAAATTTAATTTATTTAATTTTTATGAATGAATTCAGAGTTTCTAAGTTCAATTCACAGTCACATCATCACAATTATCTTCCTAATTTAACTTAATTCTTTTGTTAATTATCATTTACAAGCTAATTTACATGCTAATTTAATTAGCATGAATTTTTACATTCTCGTTTGGTGACAGCAATCTTGTCAAATCCCAAGACTCTTTCTTAGGTTTTCTTGCAGAATATAGAATGGTACTTTTCTTCAGGTTGACGATGCAAGCTTCAATTCCAGTCTTTTTAGATAGCATTTTGGTTGTTGTACCAAGTGCACCAATTCCTACAAGAAGAACTATTGTCTTGGTCTTCCACAATCTTCTCACATCTTTGGTCACATCCTGATATTTTTCAATTTTTTCAACTTCTTTCCTATCAAATCTGCTTTCAGAAGGAATTCCTCTTATGATGATGATGATGATGATGATGGTGATGGTGGTGATGATGATGATGATGATTATTATTATTATTATTATTATTATTATTATTAATGTATTTCAACTTTGTGAATTTGCAGCAAAATAATGTTGGCGGTCATTTAGTGAGTTCCCACCTGAAGGATTGGTTAATCTCAAGACAGCGCTATTGGGGAACACCAATTCCATTGATCCATTGTGAAAAATGTAAGGTAAGGATTTATACAACAACCCTTTAGCACTCTTCTAGAATATTCAGAGTATTTTTTTGATGTTGTGTTTTTTATAAACTAATTGTCATATCGTGTGATTAAGTGTCACTGTCACACAAACGGTTCCATTCATTTGCAATATTTTTTGGAAGCGTGTTTGGCCATGGAGAAATATTATCTTGCTTGGAAGCAGGTAAGGGCTAATGACAGGATGGGCATCAAGGTGTAGAAAATCTTCCTTGGTAAATTCCATCTGACCCATGCAAGCATTGGAAAGTGGAAGTTAAGCCCATGCGGGTGATAGTGATGTTGTTGTTTTTGTAGATGATGATGGTGATGATGTGCACCTTACCTGTGTATTACCTATATTTTCAGGTTGTCCCTGTGCCATACCAAGATTTACCTGTTGAGTTAGCTACAGTGAAAGAATTGTCTGGAAAATGTATTGCACCACTCTCACACCTCAAAGACTGGCAGAAAGTCCAATGTCCACAGTAAGTAGTTCTGTATGTGGTCTCACATATGCATTTAGAAATGTTTTTAGGAAGAATTCTTAATACAATCACAGAATTTGAAGAAAAAATTTCCTTAGAATAAAATTACCAATTGTATAAAAGAACCTTGAAAAAGAACAGCAATAACACGAATCTCGTGGAAGGTAGCTGTTGTAACATGCAAGTGCTTTCACTTTACAGTTTTTCAAAAACACATGTTATGAGGTGCAAAGAGGAAGTTGCTTTTAATAAAGTGTTGACTATTTTCAGTTTAGTTTCAGATTTAGAATTCTTATAAAGTATTCTTCTTTTGCCTTTTGAAGAAGCTTGCTTCCCACCCACATGGTTCCAGGTTGAGTCCCACTGTATGGCACCTTGGGCAAGTGTCTTCTACTATAGCCTCGGGCTAATCAAAGCCTTGTGAGTGGATTTGATAGGCAGAAACTGAAAGAAGCTTGTCATATATGTGTGTGTGTTTGTCCCCTACCACTGCTTGAGAACCTGTGTTGGTGTGTTTATGTCCCTGTGACTTAGTGGTTCAGCAACGAAGACCGATAGAATAAGTACTATGCTTTAAAAAAAAGAAAGTCCTGGGGTTGATTTGTTTGACTAAAGCCCTTCAAGGTGGTGCTCCAGCATGGCCTCAGTCAAATGACTGTAACACATAAAAAATAAAAGATATGTTGAAAAAGGAAATATTCGGAATCTTCCGTTTGCACAAATGCCTTGACGTTCACTACAGGAAACATTTCTAAAACACAAAGTTCTGATTAGTTGCTTGTGTATCCTAACTTGATCTATATTTAAAATTTTTTGGGCTTTGCTCAGTTCAGTACTTTTACACATCCCACAACAAAGGTCTCTGCAGTTTTTCATTCTCATGAGGTGAACTTTGTCCACAATGCCAGGAGAATTATATCTGCCAAAATATCATTCTACAAAACCATAAAAGCATCTTCCATGAACTGTTGGTTCAAGTCTTTCCTTCTTCATTCTACAGGTGTGGAGGTCCAGCTAAACGAGAAACTGATACAATGGATACATTTGTGGATTCTTCATGGTACTTCCTGCGATACCTTGACCCTTGTAATGACAGCACCATGTGTGATCCAGCTGTTGCAGGAAAAGAAATGCCTGTTGACCTCTATATTGGTGGCAAAGAACATGGTCAGTGTTGGTCACTTCTGGACTGCTGCATACACTCAATTGGTTTTATATTTTCTTGTATTATTTTATCGTTTCAAAGAGGTGGGGCCGGGCCCATATCCTTTTTAATTCAATGTTGTTGAAGGACAAAAGTGACAGATTGGTTGGGATTAATTGAAGACTGATGGAATAGCAGTCCCATAAAGTTTTAGGGAAGAAGGATTGGGTGAAAATGATGGAAGTTGTGGAGAAGAGATGTGACTTTGTTGTTGGTATGTTTGGTGTATGTGTGTATATGTAGGTGTTTGTGCGTGTGTGTGTGAGTATGAATGTACATGTATGTGGTGTGTGTGTGTGTGTGTATATATATGTGAGTATGGATGTATGTGGTGTGTGTGTGTGTGTATACCAAAGCTTTCTTTTTCTCATCCTTCTTGTCTTCACTCTCAACTTGTTCTCCCGACCGCACTTAAATTATTCTGCTGCATTTAGTTTCATCTTTTCACATTTTGAGTTCAAGTCTTGCTGTGGTTTATTTTATATTTCATCATCTTGGGGCATGGGGGGGGGGGTATCACCAGCTCTCGTCCCTACATGGTAGTGGGGGTGGTAGTAGTAGTAGTAGTTTTGATTTTTATTTTTCTCAGCCACACTTGTCCCTTTTACCTCACTTAACACACACACACACACACACACACACACACACACACACACACACACACACTCTCTCTCTCTCTCTCTCTCTCTGTATATTTTTTCTCGTGTTCAATCCAGGCCTCCATGGAACATAGCTGTTAAATGATGACTCTTTCTCTCTCTCTCTTTCGCACACACAATGTTTGTTCTTTTCTAATTCTATGAATTAACTAATTAACAGTTCCCTAATTGTTCTTCTTATTACAGCCACGCTTCATCTCTACTATGCCCGTTTTGTCAGCCATTTCCTCTATGATTTAGGGGTCTTGGCTCAGAAGGAACCCTTTATCAACCTGCTCACCCAAGGTATGGTGATGGGTCGCAGTTACAAAGTCAGAGACACAGGTTCATATCTCTCACAGGACCAAGTGGACTTTTCAGGTAATTCATACATTCTTTGTGTGTGTGTGGCTGTTTGTGTGTGTGTATGTGTGTGTGTGTGTTCACCATGGAGGATCATCAGGGTTTGTAATGTCTTGTGTTTGTAGCAGTTGAGAGCTTTTTCTTTGGCCAGAAGTGCAGCACAAGTGATACCTATGACACAATCTTCAGCAATGTGACTGTGTTAATGATGAAAATAATAAAGCTGCAATTTTAATTATCCAGAATTGATTGTGTATCATTCCACTTTCTGTTTCAGGTGACCACCCTGTTGAAGCAGCGACTGGATTGGCTGTGGACACATTCTGGGAGAAAATGAGTAAATCTAAGCGGAATGGTGTTGATCCTGAGGTGGGTAGAGAGAAGGAGAGAGAGAGAGAGAGAGAAGGATAGTGAAAGGGATGAGAAGTAGAGAGTGAAGTTGAGTAAGAGGCAGAGAGAAATAATCTAGTTTATTGTAGAAGACATCTAATTAACTCATTAAATTTTTAATTACAATCCATTTTGTATTCAAATTATATGAAATATCTTCCTATTTTCTTTCTCTTCCTTTCAAAAAAAAGGATGTCTTGAACGAGTTTGGCGTTGATTCTACCCGGATTTGCATTTTGTCAAATGTTGCTCCAAAATCTCACCGGAATTGGTCCAACGAAGGTTTGTCTTCATCTCATTTTATTCTCTTTACTCTCTTTTTTTTTATCATATTTCTGCTTTGTGGTGTCATCCGAGGAAGAATGGCACCACCCTTGACTTTATATCAGAGTCTCCAAGACTAATGGAAGGAAGAGAGAATCGTATCTCTGAATGAAGGCCAAGTCTTCACAGAGTTGACTCCCTAAAGATACCCAAAAGTCAGCTGCTAAATTAGGGGACAGTTTAAAATATCCCAACTAAAAACAGCTACAACCCTTCCAATCAGCTTCTGTTTTCTGCCAAACTTCACTGATGAGTCTTGGATCACTCTGAAGTTGTGGATCAAAGACGCCCAAATTGCTGTGAAATGGATTTGAACCAAGAATCACCTAATTGCACAGTGAATATTTTAATCATAGATAGGGGTGGGTATAGCTGTGCTGTTAAGAAATTCACTTCCCAACATGGTTGCAGGTTCAGTCCCACAACACGAAACCTTGAGCAAGTGTCTTCTACTAAAGCTCAAGGCCAACTAAAGCCTTGTGAGTGGATCTGGTTGTTGGAAACTGAAAGAAGCCCATTGTATGTGTGTGTGTGTGGAGGTGGGGTGTTTATGTATCCTTGTCTTGATATTGGGTGATTGTTGTAACCAAACATGTAAAGATTCCTTATAAAACCAATCCTCCTTGGTGACAGGAAGGGCATCTGGCCATGGAACTTAACTGTCAAAGACCAGATGCATTTCTTGTCCAACCAATGCTAGATGAGAAAATCACTCATAAAACTGATGATGTTTTATCTTTCCATTTTGCAGAGTTCCGAGGAATCATTAACTGGCAGTCTAAAATCTGGAAGTTAGTCTCAGACTTTATCCTCGTGAAAACTTCAGGCTCTTTCCAAGAAGTTTCTCCACAACTTATGAAACAACATGAAGAGAAAATCTTTGAATTTAGAAACTACTTCTTAAAAGAGGTAACATTTTGTTTTCTGTGTTTTCTACAAACATTTTGTGGAATCTCCATAAAATCCTTTGGTAACCCCTATTGTATCTTACTTGTTTATGAATTAATATGAATAGGGGGTACTCTGAGGTAGATGGTACCCTTAGATTTTCCTGGTCTCCTGAGATAAGAGGGAGTTTATGTTTGAGTGCGACACTATATGTGTCGTATCTGTTAAAAGTAATTTAGTCCTTGAGTTTTGTTCAAATATTTCTACAGATATTCCAGCTTCACAAAATGACAAACCCTGAAATTACTGCTGTTGTCACTCTGGCTATACCCCCCAATATGCGAGGGTGCATGGCCTAGCAGTTAGGGTGTTGCACTCACAACCACAGGATTGTAGTTTCAATTCTTGGACTGGGCGGTGAGTTGTGTTCTCAAGCAAAACACTCTATCTCACGTTGCTCTGTGATCACTTCAACACTTGACAGGCACCTGAGACAGGTGCATGTCGATTTAATGGAGGGACAGGTGAGCTAATGGTCAGCACAAACAGCTGATCATTACATAACGAATCATTTGTTCCGGTCGTTCAGCAAGAAATTGCTGAACCATCTTTCTTGCACTATGAGAAACAATCATCACTCCTAACATGACCTCTGCTCTCAATAATGTCTACTAACTTCACCTCCCTCCCCCTCCCCCCCCTCCCCCTCTCCCTCCCTCCCCCTCTCTCTCCCTCTCACTTACACACTCTCTCTCTCTTTCTCCTTGATGATACAATGAAGATTTGTAAAACACATCCAAGGGATTCTCCATTCGAGGATCCTGAAATAAACACATCTATGCATTGGACCCATTCATTTTCATCTTTACCCTCACATTGATATGGATGCCCCAAGAGCATTTATTTTTAAGACCCCTGACAATCCTTGAATGACCATCCTTAAAGAATCTTCTCTTCTGTTTAGGTGACGTTCCACTTTGAGAAGACATTTCTTATTAGTGTTGCCATATCTCGACTGCAGGGTTTCACAAACAGCATGAGGGTAAGTACAGGATACCTTCATATGGGGTCTATTGTTGTTGTTGAACACTCAGCTCAATCCTGAATGACCAACATGTATAATCAAAGGAAGTCCAGTCATGACCATCCTGTTCTATAACTGTGTAGAACTGTGTTATCAAGATACATTCATCTCATTTCCTTTTTAAATATGTTTTTCCATGCTATTGGGGCTGGCGAGGCTGGAGAGCTGCACCAGGCCCCAGTTGTCATCTATGGCTGGAAGCCCTTCCTGATGCCAACCATTGTACAGAGTGTACTGGTGTTTTATATGTGGAACCATCACCCATGAGCTCGCAAGACAAGGACCTCTCGGTTGAGAGAAGGAGAGATAGATAGATATGTATGCAAGCACGCATCTATCGATTATATATATATATATATATAATGCCACATGTGAATGTTACTCCATATTTATCAATACATGCAGTTTATTTTATGGTGAAAGTTTGATTCCTTTGTGAACAATGTGAAACAGTGTGTTTATCATATTATATACTCTTTGGTTTGGTCAGTTGTATATTAGCTGACCAATGTGAGAGACTTGTGGACATCCAATCAGTCTTGAGTTGAACTTCATTTTCCAGTGTAAAATGTGAGGTTTGTCTTGTTGAAGACATGATGTGCCCCTAGTGCTGGTGCCAGAAAGTAAAATAATCACTCTGTCCACTCTATGAAGTGGTTGGTGTTAGGAAGGGCATCAAGCTGTAGAAACCAAGCCAGAAATGAGACAGGAGTGAGATGAATCCCTTGACCAGTCTGGGGGAGCAGTAGCCCCTGAATATATATTCACTCTGACCGGAATGATTCAGTCAACACAAGGCAAATGGATGTAAAATGATTCTAAACTTGACCCTCCTATTTTTAGTGTTGGTCACATCCATTTATATTTCCAGCATAAAACAGGTTCTCCTGGGGTTACTTTTGTGTCCAGAATTGTTTCACCACTTGACCACTTCCACTTTCATCTGTTTTTTTTTTCCTATCAGAAAATTCCTGCAGATGTGAGGGCCAACAGCGAAGCGTTTGGTTCCGTATTGGCTGATTTTGTCATCATGCTTGGTCCCTTGGCGCCAAGTTTTGCTTCTGAATTGTGGGCAGGATTGGGCAGTGTGGCACCTCAGACTTCTTCTTATGATTGGGTAAGTCTGTGTTTTGGTTCGTTTCCTTAGTTTTTTTACTCTCCTCCTCCTCTCTTCCTCTTCCCCCTCCCTTCCTTCCTCTTTCCCCTTCATGTTGACATTATTACTGTTGCCTTCCACAAGACTTTTGGTAATTCCATTTCTAAATTCTTATCACTTTGATTATGTAGAAATGCTTTCGTCTGCAGGGATGGTCTATCTGCTAATACACATGTATTCCTCCTCCTCCTCCTCCTCCTTATTATTGTTAAGGCAGTAAGCTGGCAGAGTCGCTACTGTGCCAGGCAAAATGCTTAGCGGCATTCCATCTGTCTCTACATTCTGGGTTCAAATTCAGCCAAGGTCAACTTTTCCTTTCATCCCTTTCAAGGGTCGATACAATAACTACCATGCTCAACTAGTTACGGCCAAACAACTGACAAACAAATCTATGGTATTGAGCAGAATATTTGCTGTAGCCCATCTTTTATACCAAAAAAAAAATTATTATTATTATTATTATTTGTGTTTTTGTCTTGTTTACCAGAGTCAAAGTGTTCTGCACCAAAAATGGCCCAGGATTGATGAAAAGTATCAACTTCCATTAATTGTTAGGGTAAGTCTAATTATGTTTCTTTAATGGTGAGAATGGAGGAGTTGCTTATCAGGAACTCTCTAGTTTGGAAGGTAGGGAGCTCTCTAATAATGTAGATGAGAGTGAGTCAAGAACTCTCTTAGCATAGAGAAAAGCTTTAGTCTAGAGGATGAGGAACTCTTTAATGTGGAGGATGAAGAACTCTCTGATGTGGACTGCATGAAATAAAGAGGAAATCTTAATTTTTCTAATTTTTATACTGTGTCATGTAAATGGCTGTCGTGGTGAGGCTCCATTTGGAAGATGCAGACACAGAAATTTGTAACGAGTTTGTATCCCAAGATGTTGGATCTGGCAGGATCCAGATGAATTGAAATCCACTGGACTGTGGATCCATCCATCCTTTGAGGGTCTGTGAATGGAATTCACTGTTGCAAAGTTTTGGAGCCAATCCTTGGTTCTTTCTTTGCACATATTTTCCTGCAGATGAATTGGGTTCTGTCCCTCCATATCTTACTCACTGATTCATGTATAAATATACCATGTCAGCATGAAACAATGTTTAAATGATTATGTGGTATCTGCTTACAGCTGGGTGTACTGAGCTGCTGAGAATTAAGTGTCTTAGCTAGAGTTCTACCATACCATGGTACCTATTTACAGCTAGGTCGACTGGGCTATCAATAGTTAAGTGTCTTGGTCATGGACACAGTAGAGTGAACTATACCACACTGTGGTACCTCCTTACAGCTAAATAGACTGCTTCTCCTATACTGTCTTTTATTTTACCTGTCCCAGAAGCTTAAAACTTACTTAACCTAAGATCCAGCTTGTCTTCAATACAGAACCATTCTTGACGGTGTTTACCTTCTTTGTGTTTTTCAGCATCAAGGAGTTGAAATCTTTTCCAAGCGCCTCTCCAAAAACCAGCTGAACCAACTCACAGACCTCACGGCTTATGAATACATTGCAACGAGTGAAAAAGTGAGGAATCGGATGAAAGGGTTGAAGCTGTCAGATCTTCACTTCTGTTTGGATGAGGATTACCGTGCTGAATTTACCATTCCACATTAACCATTTCCTCAGAGGTATAAGGTCACATGTTTATTAGAGAAACAGGCAATTGGTGTGTTGTGGTATTCATTCATTTTTTTAGTATTAACAACTTTGTTGATATAGATTCAACTTCAATTGGTCTGCTGAGAATTGAACCCTGCACCATTGCAGTACCACTGTACCACTGCCACTTCAGTACCAGTGTGTCACCACTGCAATGCTGCTGTACCTCCACTGCAGTACCGCTGACCTACTACTGCGTTATACTTGTTATACCACTACTACACAGTGCCACTGCAGCCCCACTGCAGCCCCACTGCAGTACTGTTCCACCACTTCAGTGTCACTTTCTGTGCCTTTAATCCTTAATAATAAGTCAACCCCAGTATATTACTGGTATCCTGACAAAAAATAAAGAATGAATCTATTGAAATAAACCCCTCCCCTACCTCCTTTTTTTTTGGCACAGTTCTTTGTGAAATTGTTCAAGTCATTTGCATAAAAGATGAATAGAAAAAACATCTTACTCTAAGAAGTAAGCCTTGTAAATATTTTCCAAGAAATATATATTTCAGACACCAGTTTTATTGTAATGTTGTTCTTCTTTTACCAATAACATTGTTGGTTATTTGTGTTAAAATGGTAACCACCACTGACTCACAAATTAATAGCAATACTGAATAACACACACACACACACATATATATATATATATATATATATATATATATATATATATATATATATATAATTGGTTTCAGATTTTTGGCACAAGGCCAGTAAATTTCGAGGGAGTGGGTAAGACAATTACATCAACCTCAATGTTCAACTGATCTTTTATTAAAGGATGAAAGGCAAAGTTGATCCCAGTGAAATTTGAACTCAAAACATGAAGTCAGAAGAAATACTGCCAAGCATTTTGCTCAATGTGGTATCAATCCTGGCAGCTTGCTGACACATATATATATATATATATATATATATATATATATATATATATATATATATATATATATATATATATATATATATATATATATATGTATGTATATATATATATATATGTATATATATATATATGTATATATATATATATATATATATATATATATATATATATATATATACATATATATATATATATATATATGTATATATGTATATATATATATATGTATATATATGTATGTATATATATATATATATGTATATATATATATGTATATATATATATGTATATATATGTATGTATATATATATATATATGTATATATATATATATATATATATATATATATACATAATATAATCTCTATGTTTATAAAGAAGACTTTCTTTCCAAAATGGCTCCAAGGAAAAACAGATGTGAATAAAAAAGAAATGTGTTGTTTGGGATGAATAAAAGTAGGTCACAGGTGTTATTTAACCAAGGTTTTCTCAGCAGTGGTAAAGTATATTAAATTGTTAACATAATTATATATTTTCATTTCATTTCATTTCATTTCAAAGTTTCAGCTCAGAGCTGCGGCCATGCTGATGCACCACGTGGCCATGCTGGGGCTCCCTGCTATGTATTTTATTGATTTCAATTTCTGAAAATATTAAAAATCCCTTGCAACATAAATCAATAGCTAAATATTATAAAGGAGATATATTTTTAATATGCAAATTTTATGGGGAGTGATTAAGTCGATTACTCAGCCTACGTGATCCACTGGTTCATATTTTATCAACCACCAAATGACGAAAGGACTTTGAACTGAGAACGTAAGGAAGCCACAAGAAATTCCGCTAAACATTTTGTCTGACGCGCTAACAATTCTGCCACTACATTAAGAGTTCCTCTAGACCAGACCTAAATCTCACCGGCGACTATTTACGCCTGACACCGTTCCGTTTCCTGTTGGCGATTTGTCTTCACCTCAACATGGTAAGTTAAACCGAAAGTTTATTTATTCATAAAGCCTTGTCTCACACAAAATACGATGTGTTTATTGACATAAAGGAATATTTAGTATATTTGAAGGTTTTGCTAGAATAATTATTGTTGTTTTAATGAAGAAAATGCCAAAGCAATTGTCCTCCTCCCAATAATAGTTGATAAACGACACGTACAACCATCTCTCCCCCCTCCTCGTCTTGACGCTTTTATTACGTCTTTATTGACCAAACAATTTCAATTGCTACACTTTATATTCAGCTTATATATAATGGACATTTCTTGTTGAATTCAAATATTAACCATTTTTTTGTCTACATTTCAAAACACTGGTGGTGGGGAGACTATTTTTTAAGAAACAAAAATTAAATCCTTGTTTTTCAAACACTTTCCTTCCTTCCTCGTCTTCGTGTCTTCGAAACAACAACCATCTCTGGAATATAATATAATGAATAATAACGAAAAAGAAAATCATTTTTCACGGTGGTGGTGGTGGTGGTTCTGATGTCGGCGGGGGTGTTGGTGAAACGTTTAAAAAAAAACATGGATTTTAAAGAAAAATCTTAAAACACCTTCCCCCGGCTCTAAGTGTTTTGAAATATGGAATAATATAAAATGTAGAAGAACGGAGAAATCCCCAGTTTATGTGACATCAACACTATGGAAATAGTGAAATATATGTCCACTTCCTTGTAGAAGGGTAATTATTCCTTTTTGTGAAATTATTTTTTGTTAAAAATATTTTTAATCCATCCCCCCCTCACCAACTCCGGGCCCTATTTTCAAAGTAAATTCTTACTATTATCCCCCGTCTCACGAGAAAATTGTAATTGTGAAAATACGCAAATTTTCCTTAAAACCTGTTTTCTTTCGTCGTTCATCAAATGTAAAAAGAAATCTTTGTGACATTCAAATGTCTTTATGCCAAAAAATGCGTCTACTCCTCTTAATTTAACGAACACCCAACAATTGTTAATTAAACTAGGAAAATATTTTCATTCATTCGGTTTCACACACAAAAAAAACCTTTTGTCTTTTTTTAAAAAAGATTTTGTTGTCTTTCACGACCTCCTAACCCCAGTTTGGTGAGAAATTTCAACATATCTGCGTTGGTTTTGTTTTCTTAAAAATTCATTTCCTGGGCCAATAATTTTGAAATTAATATTTTTTAGTCACAAGACTCCAAATGTGACACAGATATGTTGTGATACCCGTATTTACCCCCAAGAATTTCAGGACAAAACGGGAGTATATCTACCCCCACCCAACAAACATGTTTCTTCGTAACTGTTATAAAAATGCATATTTATTGTCCGAAATAATTCCAAAATTTAAAAGGGATGATGCAAGTTCGAGCTTTGACGGATTCTAATAAAACTTAAAAATTAAAAAAAGTAGTTGACTTGTAAATAATTTACTCCCACCTCAATCCCTTCCAGAGTTAATCTAGAAATGCAATTTATTAAATTGGAAAAAATTTGGTAATTCCTCTTGGAAAATAATTTTTAACTTTGAAAACCAGAACTTTATTATTGTTCTTCCCTTTGTTTTCTTTGATATTTGTTTTCCATGGTTTAATTTTTAAAAGTGTTAATGTTGAATTAAATGTTGATAATTCGATTTATGATCACAAAATAAAACAGGAAATAATTGTCGCCATTCAGCCACGTCCAGGTGGACGTGTCAGAAAAGGCAGTCTGTCACTCCAACCCTTTCTTTTTTCTAAATATTTCTTTGGATTCTTATTTATAACAATGGAGATTTTGATGTATAGATTATGATTTAGCCAAAAGGAAAAAAAAAAAAAAAATCAGCTTTTCTAATTTCCAAGATCTCTAATTTTTTGTTTTTAATTTTGTTAATTTTACACATTCTTTTCTTTGAATGCCGAATTATGTCATAATTATCCTAATTTACCAAACCTTATGAAATAGTTATTCCTTCCATTTTATAGTGGTGGTCATGGTTGTTCAGTCCCTTCATATTTTTTGATAACATTCACAAGGAAAGTATTAAGGTACCCTCATCTAGGACCTTAGTAATCTAGTATAACAACCATATCTAAGGTGTCAGAAACTCGCCGTAATAATACCTGAGGTTTTATGGTCTTCCTCTGACACTGTTTAATCTCTGTAAAGCTACTTTTCTCTTTAACTGATTGCATCAGGTTGTAATGTTGATGGAATCGAATTCATTTTGTAAATCTCTAAATATTTAAATCCTTTTTTAATTCATTGACTTTTAATCCTTTTTTCTTTAATTCTTATCAGTCGACTGAGCAAATTATTTGATCATATTGATGGGATCTGTTGCTGCTAAGCGGTGTGTGTGTGCGTGTGTCACACCACCTGAGATGTGTCTGTATACCACCAACCACCACATGTGAGCAGAGAAAAGGGAGCCTCTAAGTGGTTGTTCCATCCGCTGGAAATATCAGCCAGATCTTACTCAAGCAACACCCGGTCAGTTTAAAAACTGGGTGGGGAACATATATAATTTGGTCCTGGATATATTCTGTCTCTATAAAAGATGGGATGGTCATGGCTAGAACACTACTTGATCAGAACTTACCTTGGGCTAAACAATAGCAGCAGCAGCAACTACTCCACTACAGATCTTGTACTAGTGACAATGTTAATCCGACTATTTGAAGGGAGGGGTTCAAACAATGATGTGCTGAGTCTATTTACAGCTAAATGGACTGAGCCAAGAAGAAGCAAGTTCTGTGAGAGACCGAACCAAAGTCTCTCTCTTCACACACACACACACACACACACACACACACACACACACTCTCATGTTATCTGATATACTGTGAACCATTATTTATTACATTGAAGCAACTTCTTAAAATCTTGTTTTCAAATTTGTCGTTGATTAAAATGAACTGAAATGTGCATACACACACACACATTCCATCTTCACACACATGCTCATTTTCTCTCTCTCACCACCACTCCACACACTCCATCCCCACCATCGTCGAGACGTCCAGTTCTGACCTCCCTCTCTCATTCTTCCTATTTCAGGCTAACAAAGCCAGTGAATGGTTCTTCGTCATCGGAGTGATTATGTCATTGTGGTCTGCTTTCCTCTTCGACCATGACAATGTCATCTTCTCCAAACAAGTACGCAATGTGGCCCTCATGGTAAATATTACAGCTTTGTCGATTCTTTTATTGATCTTTCTTCTGAAATTGGAGTCCATTTTCCCCTATACATCCTGTGCACATCCTCCCCTACATCTTCACATACACACTCCCTGTCCTACTCCCCACCCCACATAGCTAATTAATTTTTTTTTACTTTTCCATTACAGATGCCTCTCTATTTGATTATTTCCTTTGCTGTAAGTAACCATTCAGTTCTTCTTATTCCTTGTTTCTCATATATATACATATATATATATATATATACTGTAAAAACTCATGTAATTTGCACACCTGTGTAATTTACGCAGGTGATTTTTTTTCAGGATAAAATTAGTTTTAAAAAAAGCTTCTACTCGTGTAAAATTCACATCAAGTTTTCAGAATTGCCAATATCGCCAGAGGGAAAAGGTTTTCAATTTAGTTGTATTTAGCATAATTTGACTTACTTATGATTAAATTTTCATTAGATAAAAATAATTTCTGTTTAACAGGTATCACATTGAAAGCTATTAAATTATGAAGTGTTTGTGTTGTTTATAATAAACTTTGTTTTACATTTCTTGCCCACAAGGGATTATGTCTGATCTTTAGCTTACTGCTGTATGTCTTCTCAAATCATGATCCCAGGAAATATTAAGAATTATCAACAAAAACAAAACTGATGAATACGCACAAATGTTGCAAATTAAGTTTAATTACCAATAAACATCAGCTTGGATGATACTTTACTCAACCAACAGAGTAAGGTGACCGATCAAGCTCATTATGTAAAGAGAATTCTGATTGGTCAAAAGTGTCTTCTTGTCTCAAGCTCTGATTTTCTGCCTATTCTTGTCAAAAACTTTGATACGGAGCATCGAAATTTTAATCCTTTTCACACTTATAAAATGTCAATCAAACTTTAAAAATTGTCATTACCATTTTATCGAAAGGAGAAAATAAACAGCTTTGCAACTTGGTGTTTATTGAGCAAGGGAGGTGTGATGTTTAAGAAGTGACTTTTATCTACATATAATTCTTTTTAAGTTTCCCAAAGTCCCATCTGCATGATTGGGCAGTACCTGGTAGGCACACGCTAAATCTGTGTTATCAGTCAAAATTGGTCGATAAATTAGTGGAACTCTGATGTCTGTTGTTGAGTGAATTCCTCACACAATGGCCATTGACCTGGTGGTGCGTTACTCCTTGATTTAACTATTCTGCCAAAGTAGAAACTGCTTCTTGACACACTCTTCCAACATGTCACACACACTCAGTCTCCTCCTATATATATGTGTGTGTTTGTCAATGGATTTGTAAAATAAATATACATACACCCATACTATTTCATCTCCACCCCATTACTACGACCACCTCTCTCACTCTGCCATTCTCTCTCTATTTCGTCCAGTGTGTGTCTCTAGGAATCATTGGATATCGTGTTGCCACATTCAATGACTGCATCAATGCTGCCTCAGAACTGAAACAGGTAACTATCTCTTTCTCTCTTTCTTTCTCTCGTATAAATTCAGTTCCAAAGCCTTGTTTAAACATTGATGATGACAGAAAAATGTATAGTTAATTAACTTTCAAATATTGATTAATAATTTAATTTATGGCAAGTTTCCTGTGTGTGTATTGTGTGCATATTTGCAGTGTATGTGTATACAAGTGTTGTATATGTATTTATGCATATGATATGGCTGGTGTGTTGTCAGTGGGAGCACTAGCTCAGGCAGAATGTGCCAGGTATCTTTCGATAGTCTTGATACTCTGAGTATTATTTAAATGAAATATTTTTTTATTTTTCAGCAACTGAAAGAAGCCAGAAAAGATCTGGAGAAAAGAGGATTTAAGTTTGAACTGCAGTGAAGCAGGAAGGTGATGGATCCGTCCTTTCTTGTCCCTGCACTTCACCTTAGACGTGTCCAACCAAAGTCTATGTCCATCTGGCCAGACCAATGACCTTGTTGATCCTTTTCTAAGTTATCCGATGGTCGTCTCTTACAAATGAAGAAGTTTCCTACAACTTTCTGATGGGGGATGGCCACCACCTCCACCAACACCACAGAAAGAAGTACAATTTTTTTTTTTGTCTTTGTTTTTCATTTATTTTTCTTTAAAAATGTCCAAATTATTTTCATTCTTTTGAAAAAGTCCTTTGGGTGGTGGGTAATGTAGTGAAGGGGGTGGAACACATAAAAGAATATACGTGTGTGTGTATGCATGTGTATATATTTATGTATACATATGTATATATATATATATAATGTATACACGTGTGTATATAATGTGTATATGTGTGTGTGTGTGTATATAATGTATATATATAATGTATGTATAGATGTGTGTGTATAATATATATATATGTATACACATGTATGCACTTGTGTGTGCTTGTATCAATTTTGCATTCGCTTATTCTTGTGATGGTTTCAAGTTGCCTATTTAACCTCATTCTCTCTCCCTCTCCACTCATGGTTGTCCATCCTCATCTTTGTCTGGCTCCAACCTTCTGAGATCTATTTTGGTCTCTCCCCCAACCACCCCCAACGTATGCACTGTTCACCTTTCCTCAGTCCCCCTTTTTCTACTGTCTCACTTTCTCTCTCTCTCTCTCTGCACACAGCTCCTTTCCATTGTCCCATGGTTTCAGGTTCAATCCCATTGCACGGTACCTTGACCAAATGTCTTTTACTATAACTTCAGGCTGTCCAATGCCTTGCAAGTGAAATTGGTAAATAGTAATTATGTGGAAACCCATTGGGTGCCTGTCTATACAATATGTGTGTGTATATATATATATATATAATACATAATGTATGTTTATGTCTGTTTTCTGTTACCATTGCTTTTAAAAATGGTGTTTTGTTTATGTCCCTTAAGTTGTTTGACCAATTGCGGTCAATATCAGACTTGTAAATAAGGACAGGGTTTGTTCATGTAAATGCCCCAGCATGACCACACTCAGATGATTGAGACAAGTAAGACAATGTATATATATATATATATATATATATACACACACACACACATTCATACATTGTGTATACACACACACATGTGTCTATGTAATGCTCACTCTTTTAATGGGTTGTTACTGGATAATGGCCATGCTAGAACATCAGCTTGCAAGGCTTACTCAATCATATCAAACCATTGTATTACTTTGAATCTTTATCAGTTTCTATTTGCCACATTGCTAAGTTATCAGACATAAAAGCCCGGTGGCAGAATAGTCATTTCTTTTCTATAGACTGTGAACATTAACTCAAGACAAGAATGGGTGTGTCCATACACTCTCATGCACATTTAAAGGAGTTTTGTACAGTTTCTGTCTACCAAATTCCATTCACAAGACTAGAAGTTGTAGTAGAAGACATTGGTCAAAGTGCTGTACTCTGGGATTGAACCCATAACCACATAATTGTGAATTGAGCTTCTTAACCACACACTCTTTCCTACTCATCCATTGATGATGATGATGAATCAATTACACTCTAGTTTTTTTGTTGTTGTCTAAACTTGTTGCCACATGAAATCAGTGAATATTTTGAGAAGAGAGAGTTTGGATTGTCTCCTTTACCCTGTTTTTTTTTTTCTTGCCGTCATTGTTGTCATCATTAACTTTGAACCATTACTGATCTTTTTTTATTTAATGTGTGAGGCTCAGTTTTCCCAAGCAAGATTTATTTCCTCGTAGTTGTTGCCCCCTAACATTGGCATCTTTTTGGAGTTTTTGGTTTACAACGAAACATCATTTGACAGATATACATTGAGGACACACAACGTTACTTCATTGGGCAATTGTTTATTCCATGTGTGTGTGTGAGAAACTTCTCTCATTGATGTTTTTTGTTTTTTAATCCATTTTGTAGATGTAATGGTTTTCCAAATCCAGATATTTTCAAAGAATTTTAAAAGCCAAACAACTTGGTGTAGATTGCCTAAGTCCATCTAGTTTAATTAAGGAAGACATGTGTATATTTATGAGAAGTAGTTTGATTCCGTTAAGACTCCTAGACAGTACCAGCATATAGTCTTGAACGCGTAATGTTTGGGTCTGTAGTTCAACGCATTTTTTATTGAAGTGGAGTTTGTCGTTTTCAACTTCTCAGTTTTACTCTCTTCAGTTGTAAATATACCCAGACACCTTCTTCTTGTTTCTGTTGCTTCTATTTTGATTCCTGGCAGTTTTGGTAATTTTAAGTTTACAAAACAATTTTAAGAGATCAAAACTTTTTTAAAAATTCAGTTTTAAGGTAGAAAAGCCAAAAGTTTTAAGATATTGGTACTTTAAGCTGATGGAATATTCAATCTGTCTCGTTTTGTTATTTGTTTCTGCAGGACACAGAAAACTCTTGTTTGTGATTGCTTTTTTTTTTTTTTTAACCTCCTCTTCTATCACATCTGATGTACTTGTACAACTGGAAAATGTTGTCACAAGTACATTTGTATGTTTTTATTTTTTCCTTTTTAATGAAATTATGTTGGTTAATTAACTTGCTGAAGGTAGAACTCATGAGATTCTGTTCTAACTTCAGTGAGTTCTAACTTTGGCTCATGCACCTCCTTACCCAAATCTCTTCACTTTGGAATCCCACTCCATTTTGAGTGAGACTGTAGGGTTGTCAGACTGACCGACATAGTCACCAGACCGAGGCCAAAATGACTGACCACCGAGAGTTTTGGCCTGTTATGGTGGTGTCCACTTTGTCAACTTTACTAAAGGAATCTGGTGCATGAGACACGATAAAGAGGTTGAATGTTGTTGAGAAGTTTAAATTCTTGTCAGGAGGAAGGAAACTGAAACACAAATTCCTGGATTAGCTTTCAAGTACCAACTGTCTTGCAGGGGTGGAATATTGTAAACTTTGGTGAAACAAACTCATTTTTAAGGTCCAATTAAATATTTAGTGCTTAGTCAAGGTTTAATTATTGCTGGAGATATTTTCGGGCTGTTGAGGTCAGCTTTGTGATTATCAGGTGTCATTCTGAATGCGTCAGCGTCATCCTATGTCCATGATGTTTTATCACTCATTAACCTTAAATTTCTTATGGTTTCAGACACAACAGATTTGGTTAACATCATGAAGAATTTCTTCATCAATATTATTATTATGTCCCTTAATGATTGAAGTTCAGCCATTATTATCACTGGATCCCTGAACCAGATCAACTCTCCCTCTCTTCTATTTAGGGTCTTTTGCTACTAATAAACGTATCTTCCTGCATGTGTATTGAGTTCTCCTTTGAACTGTTGTCCCAACTCCATACTGCGTGTATTCCTTACACATTATATAAACTATTGAACCATTTTTTCATCACTTCAATATGGCTCTATATTGTTCGATTATTAATTTAGGAAAATTGTCTTGAAATCTGACATAGAAATCATCATTATCGTTGTTGTTTAATGGCTGCTTTCCAAAATCTAATTTGCATAATTGTATTTGTAATTTTGAGTGCAAAAGGTTCCTTTCTCTTTTGTGAATAATCAAGAAAAGAAGTTTATTTTTTTGTTTCTTAGATTTTTTGTGTAGTTTTTCTAAAACTGAACAGTTTTGGTCTCTGATTAATCTAAAGTCTGTCCCATGTCTCTAAATATGATAGGGGTCAGAGCTTATCTGAATCTTCAAGGTGCTTAGGTGTTGGCAGTAAAAGATCACTGAAAAGGATCTGGTCTATTGCAGATTTAACCCACAGCAATCGCTGGTACTTGTTTTTTTTGTTGTGTAGACTGAAGCATTGTGAAATAAAATACTTTGCTCAAAGATATACCTTGCTACCCAGTTCAAGAATTGAACCCATGTCCTAATGATTTGTGACCTGAACACCATAATCACTTGGCCGTGCATTTGTGTTAGTAAGAAATAAAAGAAAGAGTTTCTTCTAAGTCTTATAATGGTAAAACTAGAACCTTAAAAATTTTCAATAAGAATTAAACTCTCCCAACCTTACATATTGTCATTTCCAGAAAACTAAGAGTAGGCGGGGGAGTGCATTTACATATTTAATTTATGTAATTGTGATTAATTTCACAGCAAAAGCTTTAGATTTAATTCAATTTGTCTGATACCTGCTGTGTTGTGTGTAATAAATGTATATTAATGATGAGCTATTTAAAGCCAAGTATGTTTAACCCTTTAGTGTTTAAACCGGCCATATCCGGCCCAAATATTCTACATGTTTTATATTCAAACTGTCAATATCTAGCCTCTCACACCTAACCTACAATGACATTCTAAAAATAAACTATCACACCATCGAAACTTCAAAGCTGTAAGATAATGTATGATTAATTCAAAACAATTTGAGTGAAAAAAGTATTACATTTAATAGATTAATCTGAACACTAAAGGGTTAATTAAGCTGTCTGGTGTAATGACAAGCCATTAAGTGCTTGTAAGTTGGATAGGAAAGGCAAGAAGTATGTCTTCTCTGATGATCAATCCACCAATTGTGAAACAGTCTGTCAGGAGACATCCCTTTGAGTGGAGGGTGGGGAGGTCCACAAGCAGCAGAGAAGAATTGTGTTTATATCCTTGTACTTATATAATTGTAATTAATTTAACAGCAAGGGCTTTCTTATCGGTCAAGATTCAATTCTGTGTCTCTTAAGTTCTGATCTCAGACAATTCTTGTTTTGAATTCTTTAGAAGTTTCCTGTCATAGAAGAAAACAATCCTCCACTTCTCTGTTGTTTCTCTTTGTTGGTTGTGGCCATGCTGGGATACTACCATATTTATTTATTTATTTATTCAAAGACCCTCCTAACCCCACTTCTGCATTCCAAATGTTCCATTCTAGAACACATTGGTTTCTTAACCAAACCATTGGGGGGTTCAATCTATGCTGTTATTTGGTCCCTAGTGGTGTCTTAGAGAAACTATAGAATATAGTCTTAAAATCTTTCTCTCCCTCTTCATGTATGACATCCCCTTTTATTGTACCCTTTTTTGTAAGTGCCTTAATTACATTTTCATCTCAACTGTGAAAATAAAGATGTTAATTTTATATCTCGTTTCATTCATTAAAATATTGTTGCTTAATACTTTCTTGTTAAAGTGATTAATTCAATGTTTGTTCTTTTTCTATGTCTACAGAAGTTGCGCACATCTTTTAAACAACCACTCATCAATGGCCCTTGGCTTTTCATCTGCCAGACATACCATCCTCAGATTTCATCTCACTTCTCCTCCAGAGTGGTCACTATATTCTCACATTATGCTTTTTCAATAGGTGTTGTCTCCTGGTTTTTGATAATTATATCCAGAGGATGGCAATAGTGGCCAACAAATGGGACAAGAACATTTGGCCAATGATGTTGATGGAAGACTATTCAAAGACACTTGCCAAGACGGAATTACAAACAAAAGAAATCCTTCTACAAGGCTATACTCCAGCTGGTTCGCATCATTATAACACTGTGTCGGTTTCATGTGGCAGCCACTGGACATGCAAAGATAGCAATGATGTGGACATCGAGAAAAGGGACAAACCCCAAGAACACACGGCTTTGGACAGATGATTGACCCCTGATGGAGGAAGCTGGCTGTTCTAGGATCCACTTCTGTGGCTGTCAACACAGAAACCTCAACAACTAAGATCAGACGCCAGCAAATTACATTTGAATTCACACAACAAAAAGAATATTGTGAGTAAAGTCAGATTAAATCCTGGTTCTTTCACCTTTATCTGCTCTCTTGGATTTTCAAGTGGTTCGCAAGTGTTGGGATTCTTTGTTCTGTGTAATAATGTCTGCAGAAGCAGCAACAACTTGGTGGACCAATGCAGCAGTTTCTATGTGGTAACTTGGTCTGCTAAAAATAGCAGCCTCACCATTTTCAAAACACATTAAACTGGAATGGTCATGGCTGGATCAGCACTGATAAGGAACTAAACAATTTCTCGCTTGTGATTTAGGCACTAAGCTCGGGTTATTTGATGCCACTGACCTCTGTGTGTTTGACTAGTGTTTTATCCCTGAAAGGACACCAATGTTGGCTTTGGCATGATTCGAACCCTGGGAGAAATACTGCAAGGCTTTTTTTTTGTTTGTTTTACTAATTCTTCCACCTTTTCTCTACAGTTTAATGTCATAAATATGATAGAGCTACGACCTAATTATAATTATGACATCTAGTGAGATGTGAGCAGTCTAATGATATAAAAGATGTCCAATTAGCTAATTACAATATTGATTGGCTTGACAGAAATGTGTTAGAAATCCTGTTGTTAATGATATAAAATTTTGGAGGCATTCTTTGTATGTACAGAAATTACCTGGATGTTAATTATTTCCGTAAATTTAATACATAAGTCCAGGATCTAGCAGCCTGTGACAGATGTATAATCAGACCACGATTGAGTGATGGTGACTGACTCTGTTGGAACCTGTCCTGCCAGAGAGTAAGTGTTGTACCAGCTGATTGCTAATGTTTTCTCTTCATGTAAATGGCTCATTAACTTAATTACAACTGTTATGTGAGGGTGTGTCCGTCCTTGTGCTCAGCTCCACAGCTCACAGTCATAAGTTCAATTCTTTGACTGGGCGACGTAATGTACTTTATTTCACATTGCTCCAGTCCATGTAGCTGTAAAGGTGCAGTTATCTGACAACCTTAATGTGCCATTGAGTCAAGGGTGAGAGAGTTGAGGCGTCTGTGCCTGCTCACAACTACAGACACACCTGAAAACCAATTAGTGAAAGCATGTCATACTCACCTGTTGTGTATATATATATATATTTTGTTTTCTTCTGACTCAAATTCCTAAGGTTATATTTGTTGTCCCCAGTGAACGACCTTCCTCTCCACCCTTGACGCTTCCAACTAAGAAACTGGAGCTAGCAGAGTTATGTACCTTGCCATACAAATTCAGTGACAGCCGTAAGCTTTGAACTGATGACATTGCAGTCTGTAGTTAATAAACCCCTTAACCTCCTCATAACTATTGTTTATTAATCCTCCCTGAACACTACCCCTCGTTCTATAATAACACTCTTGTTAAAACCTTCCATTATAGTTTGGGGAGAATTATATTTCAAATAGTTGATTACTCTTTTACTTGTTGACTGGCCATGCTGGAGCACCACCTTTAGTCGAGCAAATTGACCCCAGGACTTATTCTTTGTAAGCCTAGTACTTATTTTATCGGTCTCTTTTGCTGAGCCGCTAAGTTACGGGGACATAAACACACCAGCATCAGTTGTCAAGTGATGTTGGGGGGACAAACACATATGCATATACGAGGGGCTTCTTTCAGTTTCCGTCTCCCAAATCCACTCAAGGCTTTGGTCGGCCCGAGGCTATAGTAGAAGACACTTGCCCAAGGTGCCACGCAGTGGAACTGAACCCGGAACCATGTGGTTGGTAAGCAAGCTACTTACCACACAGCCACTCCTAAGCCTATTAAAAGTTAATTATTTTGCTAAATCTCTCCAAACTCTTCATTATTTTTTAAAGAAAATATTATTAATGAAGCTGTTAAGATATATCTTTATAAGTGGCTGCTGCGATCTGTCTCGGGTTGATAATGTTGTTAAACTATTAACAAATTACATCAGCCCCAGTGCACAACTGGTATTTGTTTTATTGACCTCCCCCCCCCAATCGACCCCTGTGACGTTGAACATAAAGCAGGGACAAATGCAAGCCACCATTTCGGGCGGCATGGTGGTAATGCTTCTCGAACCTCATTGGGATTCATGTTCTGAGTTCAAATGCCAGGAATGTTGGTTTTGCCTTTCTTCATTTCAAAGTACTTTCGAATTTTGACACAAGGCCAGCAATTTCGGAGGGGGCGGTTACATTGGAACCCCCACCATTATCCAACTAGTTCTGTTATTGACTGCGAAAGACTAATAATAAAGGCTTCCCGTTTTGACACAAAGCCCTGTGAGAATGAAAGTCAAAAGTCAACCTTGGTGGAATTTGAACTCAGAATGTAAAGAGCTGGAAGAAATACTGCTAAGCAATTTGTCCAGTCTGCTAACGAGTCTGTTAGCTCATTGCCTTAATTATAATTAATAAAATAAATAACAGAACTAAGACAAAAACAAACAATCTTTGTTAATCTGAAAAATCTAAATAATGTATGTTGATTATATGCATGTGTCTTTTCCCCTCCAACAGTATCCATCCAAGGGTTAATTGAAATGACAAAAAATTGGCTAAAGTTTTAGCAATGAACAAAATAAAGAAACCGGGGGGGGGGGGAATAAAGACAACGGTTGTTTTTGTTTGTTCCGTGAAAAAAGAAGACATTCCTCACACAACCATTAAACCAGGTGGTGTCGGGGGAGTGATGATGGTGGTGGTGGTTAAAGTGATCAAGGGTCAGCATTGATCAGCTGATCATTTGGGACACAAGTTCATTAATGTGGGAACTGCCCTCCAGGGTCAGTGAGAGGAAACGTTCGGCAGCTTTGGCGCTGAGGGTGCGAAGGGCTGGCAGACGTAGCAGCATCTTGCCATAACGCTGGAGGTCACTGGAGTATTTCTTGGAGACGTAGCGTCGCAGTGTGTCGAGGATTCTCGTCTGCATGGCAGCAACCTTTTGTTTGTCTTGTACACCTGAGGCATCTACAGCAGAGAGAGAAAGCAAGGATGACCAAAAAGAAATCAAGAGAAAAAGAAACAAGATTTGTTATATATTACATGGCACAGGTGTGTGTGTGTGTGTGTGTGTGGAATGAATTCTTTGTTAGATTATAATCTAAGCAGAAGCAACCTTTGACAAGAAGCAGGCTGCATGAGACAAGGTTCATCATCATCATCAGGTAAGCCATACTGCTAAAAGACAAAAATTCAAAGTCATTTCATTTTTCATTAGACAGGTCATTCGGAAAGCCCCGTGGGCTGCGGTTTGCTCAAAACTGTTACAAACCCTTTGAGTTTAATTAAAGACACAAGCATGGCTGTTTGGGCCAGAAGTTTGCTTTCCCAATCATGTAAATTTCACAAAACCAAACTGTTTGGCACCTTTGACTATAACCCTTAGCTGATACAAGCCTAGAGAGAGGATTTGGTAGATGGAAACTGAAAGAAGCCCATCATACACACACACGTTTGGTCTTCTTGTCTTGACATCACAAGATAATTGTCAGAAACAGGTGAGGAATGGCAACAGGAAAGGTTTTTGACCACAAAAAGTCTGCCTCTCTGAATTCCACGAAACTCATGTGAGCTTGGAAAAGGAGACATTAAACTAGTGACCAGGAAGAGTGGCTGGCCAAAAGGATTTCTCCAGTAAATGGCTGGGTATTTCAATCCAGGTAAATAATGTTAGTAAGAGAAAAAGAAATAAAAAAGAAACCCAATGTTTGCAACATTTGGGTGTGACTACTCACCTGGATATGTTAAGACGAGAGCATTGAGAATACAAAATTCTGAGTGGTCAAGATGAATACTCTTGAGACAGAGGGAGAACTCAACAGATGCATTGATGAGTTCATTGCCCCAACCCATGTTGGTAGCGTAGTTGATTGGAACGAGCAAACCTTCAGCAAACTTTATCACATTGTCCATTCCCATTGATCTGTGGCAATAAGTAAAAGAGAAAGGAAAATAATTAAATGGGAATATTACAAGAAAGGAGCCTGAGTGGAATTTTAAAGGGTCACTTTGTAATTTGGTTAGGGTTTCTTTGTTACAATGACAATCTTGGCAGGTGAGGCCTGGATCCATTTTCATGTCTTGACTGGTCAGTCTCAAGCATGGCAGGTCTTTGCTAGGAGTGCCATAGGACAAATGATATACCAGGACAATTCCTACGCAATAAACTGAAGACTGATCCTGGTGGTCATTAAGACCACTCATAAAACAGTCATAGTATTTAGAATGGACCCTGGTAGTGTAGTGAAACGGATGCAGACTGGAGACTGGTTCCAGTAGATATAAAGATCTTGGTTGTACAGACTAGTCAGAAAGAATTATCCAAATCAGAAAATGTTCCAGAATGATGACAGGCTGACATATCTGTTAGAAACAATATAACTGACAGTTTTACCATAAAACAGAACCAGTGGCCTACCTGTACGACAGACGAAGAACACTCAATTCCATGAACGAGGATTTCAACAAAGCTGTCTGGTCTGTGATACATAAATCTCGAAATCCTGGCAGGGAATAAAAGAACAAAGAATAAAGTGGTTTTCAACTTTCACTACACAGTTGGGGGGGTTGGTGGTGGTGGGGATAAAGTACATTATTCAGTTAGACCTGTAACCATTTGGAAAAGACCAGTAATTAAAATCAGACACTAATTTAGTGGATTATTAACTATTTTGATATTGGTTCCCCTGAGACTGCTCCAGCATCAATGATGGTTATTTTACTGACTTCTTCACTATTTTCAAAATTAATAGAAACAAACGACAATGAATTTCAACAGAAACAAGTCAACAAACGGGTTAATAGTTAATCAGATGTATATTTTCTAGATTAGGGTTCTACGTCAGGATCACCTCTTTTACTTAAAATTAACTAAAACATCTGGATTCTACAGGCTGACTCTAAAGTCTGAATACAAAAGCAAAAATGCATATTTTCAAGTACAGCAGTGGTTCTCAACCATTTTTTGGCCTATCGACCCCATTCCTATTTTATTCTACTGGACCGCCATAGGTATTTGATGTATAAAAACATCCAATTCTATTAATTAAATATTATCAGGAATCGTAATTAAAATATTTTGTAGAAGTAATTTATTGTCGATAAATTTCAATAAGAAAATCTTATCTGACCCCCAAAGATCACATGGACTCCAGATGAGAAACCCTGAATGAACTCCATTAATGAATGACATTTCTGACAAAGTTGGATGCACTTTGCAAGATTCATATCAACCTGATGCAGGAACTCCATGTTTCCATGAATTTCAAACACATTCATTAACAAAGAGTTCCTTCAGATGATTTATATCTGTAATTTTCATGGAGTAAAACTTCTCCCTTATCTTACCCCAGAAAAAGAAGTGAAGGGGACTAACATCCAGTGATTGAGGAGCCCATTCCACAAGAGTATTAGGGATATTTCCCAGGTAATGCAGACTTCATGGTCATCCTATATTTCAGAATTATGAAAAGGGGACATTAGAACAATGATGAAGACAAACGATGATGATATATGTGTGTTACCTGGTACTTTCTTGGCCCAATCAATGATATATTTCAACTCAAGATAACCACATTGAAGAAGTTCATTTCCAGTCAGGTTGCAAATCTTAACTTCACCAGCAAAGATTTCTATAAAGGGAGAGAAGTCGTCATTATCAAAAAAAAAAACCCATTAAAATAATAAAACAACAAAATATAATGCTGACGTCAGAAGAATTTAGAAACTTCGAGAGAGTATGAAATATTTTTTTGTGGGGGTGGGGGACAGTGAAATTCAAAGCAGATAAAGCAATAAATATGATTGTTAAGTCTACAGGAGACATGAGTTCAAGTCACATGGACAGCCTTCAACTTTTTCTCTCTAAAGTGTTTTTAAGCGTGTGGCTTAGTGGTAAGGCTATTCAGCTCACAATTGTAAAATCACGAGTTCAATTCCCACTGGTGCGTTGCATCCTTGACACTTTATTTGTTCCAGTCCACTCGGGGCTGGCAGAGATGAATACTTGTGAGTCAAAGGACCAACCTTGTCACACTAAATCTCCCTGAGAACTATGTTAAGGGTCCGCATGTTTGTGGAGTACTCAGCCACTTGCATGGAACACTTGTTGTAACTGACAGAGAGCCAGGCCATGTACATGCTTCTATTTATAGTTTTAATTGCTTCAAGACCCACTGTTCCAAAAATAAATTAAAATGCATTTGAAGAAATCAGAATTTGCCCACAGGCTGTCTCCCTCGCTGCCCCCCTAACCCTCACCTCCTGTCTTTTGTCCCCCTAACCCTCACCTCCTGTCTTTTGTCCCCCTAACCCTCACCCTCACCCTAACCCTCACCTCCTGTCTTTGGTAACCTGTCTGGTGCTGCACTGATCACCCTCTCCAGTAATGTATCCTGGTTCCTTGAAGTGCCGCCGCCACCACCACCACCACCTCCATCATCATTCTCTGCGATAATATTTTCTACTCTGCGCCGTTTGTGTCGATGTTTGCCTCCAGGGGTTCGATCCTCTCGCACAGCTAAAAATATCAATTTTTGAGAAAAAAAGAAACAGAAAGATGAATTTTTAAAAAAAGTTATAAATTAATTTGCTCATTAAAAAGTTTAAAGTAAATTATATAAAATAAGATAATCACTAGAGAGAGAGAGAGAGACAATAATTACTCAGGTAAGGTCCACAATGGAGTGTTGCTCTCTCACCTGAGATGCTGCTGCTGCACACAGACATCCCAAAATCCATCTAGACGAGGGTTACCTGACTGGTTGGTATCAAATCCCTCACAAATCACCCTCTCACCCATATGCTGTCTCCTCCCTTTATTTTTTGTACCACAACTAGAATGGTGTCTGTTCTTTGAAACTGGGTCCTCTTGTGCCATCTCCCCTCAAACACACCTGCCCTCCACATTAACACCCTCATTGTGTGTGTCAATGTTTACCACATGACACCCCAGGCAACATGCTAATCCCAACACCCAGTCATTCTTCCCCAGAATGCTATCCCTCTGGAGTTCACTTCCCAAGGCTTATCTTAAAGTTTACTGACTTATTTCAGGGATCTCAATTCTTCAGATGTTGGCTTACTTCATCAGTCTAAAGAATGTTGATGGCATCACATCTCATTAATCTTGGAGCAGCTGAAATATATATATATGCATATATATATATGTATACACATATATATATATATATACATATATATATATATATTCAGCAAGATTTGAACCCAGAATGTAAAGAACCAAAGGAAATGCCACTAAGCCTTTTTGTCTGATATGCAGGCATTTTTTTTTTTCTTTCTTTTCTACTCTAGGCACAAGGCCTGAAATTTTTGGGGAGGGGTTCAGTCAATTAGATTGATCCCAGTACGCAACTGGTACTTAATTTATTGACCCTGAAAGGATGAAAGGCAAAGTCAACTCCAGTGGAATTTGAACTCAGAATGTGAAGACAGACAAAATGCCACTAAGCATTTCACCCAGAATGGTAAAGATTCTGCCACCCCCCACCCCGCCTTATGAGATGCAAGCATTAAGTTCAAAATGGTTTTCCATGAAATTGTGACCCTTCTCTTGTACTTTTTGCAGAAATTGCAAAAGGTATTCTTGTTGCAAGACACAGAGTTCTTCAGAAGTGTTTGCATCGATATCCTGCTTGAGAATGGCGCCCATTGCCACTTCCTGACATTGAAACCCTTCAATGGGTTGTGGCCCAGAACGTGAGAAAACGGCCAACGACAACCAGTTTGGAGGAACCTGCTGGTTTTGTTTCTGTGATTTTTTTTTTAAATGAGATTTGCGAAAATACAATCAATTAACATTGAATTAATGACAATGATGATGATCTCTGTTGAGGATGTAATGCAGCAGATCTAACAGCGTAATGTTGAGGTGTTCATGACTTTCCCAGGCTTTTTTACAAAGTGAACTGCTCCACATCCTGCTTTTCTGACAAATTTACGCTGCACTCACTGACCTTCAGGGTGGGGGTGGGAGTTAAGTGGATTACTCTTAACATCAACCAGCTGCAACAACAACAACAACTATAGCAACCAGAAAAACAACATTTACAATAACAACAACAACAGCAGCGAAAACATGATTTTCAAGGACAATCACAAAAAAAAGAAAAAAAGGAAGGAAACCAACGGACAATGAAGGGATTGTCATTGTTACTAGTGCTGCCTCTCCACCACCACTTCTGGGGGTGGGGGTCAGCACCAAATCGCCGCCACAACAAAAGCTATCAAGGTCAATAAATCACCTGTTTATTGTAATATTTTCCCACAAAACGTGTTTGGTGTGTTTGCTTATTTGTTGAGTCAAAAATTTGTGGTTAATCTTACTCCAACGCAACAGGATAGTACCAATGGCACTGGACTGTCACATGTTTCTCTCTCTCTTCTCGTTAACAAGACGAGCCATCTAGCGCCAGTGTGGTCGGTGTTCCATGTGTCTCTTTCTAAACCTGTCAACTATTCTTTCACTGTTAGATGCCATTCTATAATGTTTGATGCGAAGAGCCAACCCTGGTGTCCGAGTCACTTCTGTTGAGCAACTGGCAGAGAGAAAATAGGGCCCAGAAGACGTCAAATATAGAGGATAGGGTAGAGTTCTGTGGGGAGATCCCTTCTGCATAGGGATCAAGATACAGAGGGTGCATAAATGGGGTACACTTCTGTGTGGTACCACTGCTGATTATATGAAAAGTCAGAAATAAAGACTATGTTAACGGAGTACCTTTCATGACACATAAAAGAGGCACCTCGATTATTATAGGCGATATTTGCAGGATACAATTACTGCAGGAAGTTACAGGGTTAGATCGCAGCCGGATCCATTTTGTCTTTCAAGTTTCAAAAGTTGATAATAGAATAAGTGTAACCATCATCATTGTTTTAATGTCCATTTCCCCAGGCTGGCATGGGTCAGTTGGACACCCTTCCTGTTGCCAATCTTCACCTGTTTCCAAGAAGAGTAATATTGCCCCACACTTAGAAAACTTTCTACAGAACACTGGAAATGAACACCACCACTTGTATGACGGTGAGGCTCGTTTACAACCCTCATGTGATGTCAAGACAAGGAGACACACATGCACAATGCATATAAATAAACATATATCTTGACACAATGGGCTTCTTTCAGTTTCCACTCGTAAGGCTAATCTATAATAGACTACAAGTTGAGTTGATATGATTAATGACAACTTCGATGGGTGTGCCCCAGCATGGACACAGCCCAACGATAGACTCTGCAAAAGAATCAAAGTAGACTCAGAAGTGTCTAAGAGAACATATTCCACTTACCGTCTCTTTTCATACCAACTTGCAGACAGCGTTGGAAGCGACAATGTTGGCAGCTGTTTCTCGTGAATTTGTTGATGATGCAGTTTCCACTGTCTTTGCACTTGTAAATCAAATTCTTCTGGACAGTCCGTTTAAAGAATCCTTTACACCCCTCGCAAGAAAATGCCGAGTAGTGATAGCCCGATCCAAGATCATTGCACACTAAACAGTATCCGATATTAGACTGGTCCATTTCCATGGTAGGGGAGTTCTGATCTATTGATGATCCATTGGAGATTTCCAATTGAATGGTTTCGGTTCCGCTTGACATTTGTGATGAGGTTGGAGAAGGCATCGTAATAATGAGTTTACCTTTAGGATCCGGGGAACAGTTGTTGGAGGATGTCATCTCCTGGTTTTCCAGAACAATGTTGGAACCTCTCTCAGCATCCGAATAATCAGATGTCAAGGAATTCAATTTGTCTGGAGATTGGATCGTAATAACAAGTTCCTTTGAGGAGTTTAAGGGGTCTTCATTGCACTGCTGGACAGAATCGCTTTCTGAAATGTCGATGGCATTCTCATTTACCGTGTCAGCCATTTAAAGAGAAGGTGCCTGAAGAAAATGGAAAACAAGGTAAAAGAATGAAATTTAAAAAAAAAAAAAAATCAGACAATTGAACATTACTTTCTATCGAGAAATTCTAAAAAATTCACGTAATTTAATAGTCATCACCATCATCATCATTTAAGGTCCATTTTCCACGCTGGCATGGGTTGGAGAGTTTGACAGAAACTGGCAAATCAGAGACCTGCACCAGGATTCTATGACTGCTTTGGCATGGTTTCTACCGCTGCATGTCTTCCTTAATGCCAACCACTTTACAGAGTGTGGACTGGGGGCTTTTTACATGGCACCAGCAGCATTGAGGTGACCAAATAACTTGCAGGACAAAACTCTTCAACTGAGAATGGGAGGCAGCTTTGTGCCAAGTGACGAAAAGGGGGTTTGGGTGTGGAGGGGGAGGGGGCACATGGCTACTCAGGTTGGGGAAGGGGAAAATGAGAGAAAGAGGACAACGAAGAAGATGTGTCAAGTGTACCTTCAAGAGACCAAGAAGAGTAGAGGAATGGATAGGGTGAGGGGATGGGTAAGTTCATGAAACCAAGAGTGTGAAAAGGAAGGGGGGAGCAATGCAGTGAGTGGTGAATAGGGGTGGAGGGATGGGGGAGATTTTAGGAAGATGGGTTGTGAGGAAGAGATTATGTACAGGGGCAGAGCCTCAATTTAACAGAACCACCCCCAATACTACCCCTACAGGGAGGGTATATATAAACAAGAGAAATAAAACTGGTCTATAGAAACTCAAGCTGTGACTCATTAATTTATGGTTCCGCAAACTCCAACTCTAATTAGTAAATAATCCTATAATTTCTTAGATTGAGTGAAAGCAGATAACATCAATGGCCAAAGTGGATAATCAGACTAACCGGTTAAAGTGTGGGTCTGAAGGTCAGAGACATGTTGTTGTGGATTTGGTGTTGAGATCAGTATTCCTCAATCCTTTAGATACCCAACCACTTGAGGCTGGCCTCACATCTGTGACACTTCCTGATTTAAAGCAAGTTTTTTTTTCCCACTAAATAGGTACAGGTGTGGCTATGTGATAAGAAGCTTGCTTCCCAACCACATGGTCCCGGGTTCAGTCTCACTGCAGGGCACTTTGGGCAAATGTTTTCCATTACAGCATCAGGCTGACCAAAACCTTGTGAGTGGATTTATTTGCTGGAAAGTGAAAAGAAGCCTGTCATGTGTGTGTCTGTTTGTCCCCCTACCCCACTGCTTGACAACTCGTGTTGGTGTGTTTATATCCTCTTAACTTAGTGGTTTGGCAAAAAAGACCAATAGCATAAGTACCAGGCTTGAAAAACAGTCCTGGGTTCGATTCATTTGACTAAAAATTCTTCAAGGTGGTGCCCCAGCATGGCCGCAGTCTAATGAATGAAACAAAGCAAAGATATATTTTCATATGAACTCAAGTTCCAAACACCAGCAACAAAGTTTTTTAATAAATTCTTTAATATTTTCAAAACAAAGGCAGTGGATTTGGAAATTTGGAAATGAAAAGGATTGAAGGAATTAAACAGAAGAAAAAAAATTCACAAAATTAGAAGGAAAAAGGTTCTATCAAAAAGTGATAAAGTTAATGGATACAAAAGAAATAATATAAAAAAATAATGTAAAAAGAAAACTAGGAACAAATTTGTTTCTCATTTCAAGAATTGAAAATACATCCAAGATGGAGCTGAAACAGCGAAGACTAAAAATAACCAAAATGTCTCGTTTAACAGAAATAAACTCAATTAAACAGGATTCTAACTTTAAAATTAAAATAAATGCAACATGGATTATATAAAACGAAACAAAGATTATATTGTAAGGACTGGTAAAACTTCAAAGTTACTGTCAATTATACACACACACACACACACACACACACACACACACACACACACATATATATATATACACACATATACAATATATACACACACACACACAGAGCAGGAGAGAAGTGGTGGTGGGGAGAGACAAAGCAGGTGGGGAGAGGGAAGAGAGATAGGAAGACATTGAGAATCCATTCAGATTATTTTCAAGGTCAATCACGAAGAGATATAAATATATTTCCCACTGCCGCCACCACATTTGTTGGACACAAAAGCTTTAAGACTTGTATTAATCTTCTTGTATCACAGGAGGAAACGATAACCCCACCCCCCGCCTCTTCACCCTCTCCCCCTCCCAGCTATAAATGGACAGAAAGGATGGGAAGGAGTGGGAGGAGGTGTCGGTTCTCCCATAAAATCACAGAAACCAGTTGGTGGAGGCTCTTCTCTTTCTTCTTCCCCAAAGGACAGACTGTCTGGTAAACTATGGTGGCAGGAGAGAAAGAGAGAGGAGGAGGAAAGACAGAGACAGTGAAGGAGGTGGGGGAGAGGCAGAGAGAATCAAATGTAAAAAAGAGATCAATTGTGAGAGAAAGACAGAGCAACATTAAAGAAGACAGGAATAAAGAAGTTTGTTACTTTCTTATGTCAAACTATTGTATTCATCAAATATATTCATTGAAAAATGGTTCTATTGTAAAGAGAGCAGGAGTTGAGACAACAGCAAGACAAGGAATCCTCTATGGAGCAGCTTGTCAAGCTAGACATAGCAACCAAGAATTTTCTCTTGAAATGTGTGGTGTCAGGTTTAACCCTTTAGCATTTAAACTGGCCATATTCAGCCAAAATATTCAAGCTGTTTTACGTTCAAACTGGCCTCACATCAGCCATATCCAGAATACACCAGAATATAATGGGGAGTTAATATTACAGTCTGAGATTAACACAATATTTATTATACTGCAGCAAAAATGTCATGTGATATGTTGTCCTGACACTCACCTCCTCCATCTTATGTGATATTCCTTCTGCCACCACCACCACTACATATGTTGTGATACCCCCACCTCTATCACCACCATATCGGTGAAGGCAGGATTGTCAAAGAGAGAACCAGATGTAATTTTGACCTCAAATATTGAATGCCATGAGGTGCATTTACCAAAGAATAAAGAATCGAGATCATGGCATCATCTGGGCCATTCCTTAAATAACTCTCTCTCATACAATACTACATATATATGTATGTGTGTGTGTGTGTGTATATATATATATATATATATATGCATACACACACGATTATGTAATATTACGTAATACTATATAGTAGTAAGTCAATATACATGATACTATTAATACTATGTGTGTAGGTGATGTATTACCTACCCAGCCAGCCATTGTTGATTTTCTGTCCATACTCTCTTGTTATCCACCCTTGAGGGTATGCCCTGACACTAATTTCCCTTTCATACCAGGGTAGCCATGTACCTCCTCTACACCAATATGCTGGTTCTTGCACACACACACACACACACACACCATCATACTTTAGTTTTCTAACTCAATGAACAAAGCCACTTCCCTCAATTCCGCACCCCATCTCTATCAAGGAGTCTTGTGAGTTACTTGGTAACCTTGCTGATGCTGGTACCACATGAAAAGCACACAGTCCACACACTGGGAAATAGTTGGCATTAGGAAGGGCATCGAGCCATAAAAACCATGTCAAAGCCGACACTGGAGACCAAGCAAAGCAGCTCTTTGACTTGTCAGATCCAGTTCAACCATTCCCTCAATGCCCCAGCATGGAACAAAGAGGAGGATGATGATATATACTGCATTCAATGGCATGAAAGGTTCATAAGCATATTAGACCAACCCCTCATTTCAGCAGAGGATATTCAAAAGAATATGTTTTTTGTGCCTTCAACAGGCAGGTTTTACATGCTAGAAGTAGTCAAAACGACCAAAACCAATTTAAGAGCAATCTTCAAAAGGAATGGAAAATAAAAACTTTTACTTTGTTATTTTATTCTGATCAGACCTAGGTTTCAAAATTCTTTTAGCAAATTTCTCATCGGTGACTGCACCCTAACACTAACATATAATTAAGAGATGAATAAGATGTGTCTCATCGTTAATTCAGTATAATTTTTCAAATTCAATATCACTTTATGTTCACTTTTCTATGCCTGCATGGATCGGATGAAATTTGCTGAGGCACATAGACACACAGGCTTCCAGGCAGTTTCCATCTTTCAAATTCATTCACAAGGCATTGGTTGGCCTGTGATTACAGTAGACTGAAGGGACTTGCCCAAGGTGTCTTGTTTCCAGTTGTCTGTGATAATATATCCCAACAATGGGGAAATATTACCTTGCTGGGAAATAAGTGAGGGTTTGTGACAGGAAAGGCAACCCAGCCACAGAAAATCTCATCTGATCCATCCAAGCATGGGAAAGTGGATGTGAAAGTAATGATGATGTCATTATTTCTACTTTCATTGTTTGATCCAAAAAAAACCCAATAAACTTAAGCCTTTAACATTTAAATCAACCATGTCCTGCCCAAATATTTCACCTATTTTATGTTCAAATCTGCCTAAGCTGGCCTCTCACACCTAACCTAAAATGTCATTCTAAAAATAAACAATCACATCAAAGAAATCTCGAAGCTACGAGATGATGCAAACCAATCATCATCATCGTTTAACGTCCGCTTTCCATGCTAGCATGGGTTGGACGATTTGACTGAGGACTGGTGCAACCGGATGGCTACACCAGGCTCCAATCTAATTTGGCAGAGTTTCTACAGCTGGATGCGCTCCCTGACGCCAATGTGAATAAATAATTACTAAAGCTGAGAGAGTAATCAGAATGCTAAAGGGTTAAACCAGCTTCAATGGTTGGAAGGACTTCAGTCTTAACATGGCTTCACACCAACTCACTTGTTAGACAAGTTCAACTCTGGAAACATTGTTTTGCTAATTAATCTCTGACATTAAACAAATATTGTTGAAATTTATCTTTAACTCTTGACTTCTACCATTAGCTCAAGGTCACAGATTTACAGGGAGAGAGAGAGAATATGGCTTCGGTTATGTCACCTTCTCCCCATACTTGAACGGTACTTCCTAAGGATCACAGGCACAGAGGACCTTTGAGAGGCTCTGGTGCCCTAACAATTCTACTGAGGACCAATAAAATTTTAACTATACTTTAAAGAAAGACAATACAGTAATTACCTCACATTACAAGGACCTGCTTTATGAGACCCCAGGCTAACGAGCTTTTACGAGTTGGATTTTCTGTTTACAAGTTTTCAATTTATGAGCATTCTCCGGGAATTAATTAACTTATATATCAAGGTATGACTGTATTGAGCAATTAAAATCAACTTATGAGGGTAGAGGAAGAGGAGGGGGTTAGTCCTCCAATAAGACTGTTCACCCATTAATGATAGCTCTGGAAATTGAAGGGTCAGGAAATAGATTCTGTTTTATCCACACTTGTGCCTGGATAAATATATGGTGAGTACACAAATGCTTCAAGCCATTCTGTCAGTTTTACCACAACTGTCACTATATATACACACACACACACAGTGTGTGTAACCATACTCAGGGGCACTACCCTTCTCAAGCCAACCCTCCTAATCTCTTCTTCCACCTGTCCCCTCCACATTTTCCTCTGTCTACCTTGCTTTCGCTGTCCATTTACCTCAAACGCAATCACCCTCCTCAACACATGCCCATACCACCTCACTCCATTCACCCTTACCAGCCATTCCACCAGTTCCTCCAGCCCCAGCATCCCCATCAAGTCCTCAGTCCTCCTCCTCTTATCAAACAGCCTCATGCAACACATTTCTCTCACCATTACTCTCTTGGTCCTTCTCAAAATTGCCATCCCTCTCACCCCTCAGACACCATGTCTCACTCCCATACAGCATTGCAGATCTCTCACAACTCCCATCGTCTCACTCACCAGAACAAGGTCATCTGCATACAGTTTCTCCATTAGCAGTCCCTCTCTTGCGCTCTCCGTCACCACATCAATCGCTATTGCAAACAAGAATGGTGACAACACACATCCCTGATGCACACCAACTTTCACCGCAAACCCCTCCGACGGCCCTCATCCAATTCCAACTCTTGTCTTTACCCCCCTCATACAAACTCATCACTGCTCTTCTCGCTATGACCTCTAGTACACCTCTCTTCCTCAATGCCCACTCAATCACCTTCCTTCGAACCCTATCAAATGCCTTCTCCAGATCAACGAAGCACATGTACATATATATATATATATACATACACACATACACACATACATGCATATATACAGAGACACATACGTATATACATATACACACACACACACACACACACATACATGCATATATATATATATATATATATATATATATATATACATACATACATACATACATATATACACATATGCGTATATATGTATGTTTGTGGGTGGATGGGTGGAGGAAAATGTCAGTGTTTATACACAAACACCACATCAGCTTCCCACAAACAGGATTAAACAGAGCGTGTGTGTGTGTCCGTCCTATGTTTCTGGGTGTAGATGTTTATTTTGGTGTTTGTGTCAATCAGAGATTTGGCCGATTAATAATGACATACACGTACACTATACACACGAACATCTACACAACATAGATACATATATACAGTTTGACCTTTTAGATAACTTTAATCTTCATAGAACACACCCACCTATATACACACATACACACGAAACTATGTATATATATATATATATATATATATACATACACACACACATACACACAAAACTATGTATATATATATATATATATATATATATATATACATACACACACACATACACACAAAACTATGTATATATATATATATATATATATATATATATACATACACACACACATACTTATGTGGGTCACATGCACCCCAAAATAGAAAAAAAAAGCATTTCATACGGTGCACACAGATCTGCATATAAAGTTTATTGATACATATCCAGGATGGATGTGGGTGTGTGAGTAGTAAAAAAAAGTCGGTCACTGAGATCATTTTGGCTCGAAGCCTTTTCGATAACAACCACCGACCGGTAACATTAAACAAATAAAACGTAGAGTTTAGGACAAAATAATTTTGATACTAAATCATAAGTTGAAGACATTAACCCATTAACCATAAGCAACTTCCAGGCTTCCTATGTGTGTGCATGTATATACATATATATATACACATACATTATATATACATATATCTTGAGACCTTCGTGCATAAGCATTTAGCGATAATAAAATATTATAAGCACTGTGTATTGAGTTCTACTTCTCTCGTTTGTGTAAACAAAGACAAATTCATAACTAAATGAACTGATAGACAGACAGATGGACCGATTGATAGGCAGACAGACAGACAAATAAGTAAACAGACGGATAGATAGATAGAGAGAGAGATAGATAGATAGACAGACAGACAGGTAGATAGATAGACAGACAGGTAGAGAGATAGACAGACAGGTAGAGAGATAGACAGACAGGTAGATAGATAGACAGACAGGTAGATAGATAGACAGATAAGCAGACAGATAGGTAGAGAGATAAGCAGATAGACAGATAGATAGGTAGATAAGTAGACAGACAGGTAGATAGATAAGTAGAAAGACACATAGATAGACAGGTAGACAGATAAGATAGAGCTATGCCATTTTACGACGTTCTTCAGTGAAGTGAAGATAATGTTCCACACCTGAGTGGAGCAGCGAAACCAAGTTGTGGCGGTTTATTTACAATTCGGTGAATGGATGAATTTGTAAAGACAACGGAAATACTTTGACATTCACTCAAAGACGACTAGAAATATTATCAATATTGATATGATGCGCGTGTATTCATACATATACTTATATATACGCATGTCTGTGCCTAAATATATACACGTGCGCACATACATACAATGTATACATAGGTGTTTGAATACAGGTATAGACAGACAAACACATGGGTAG